>NW_015160999.1:36486-39773 GCF_001447785.1 Gekko japonicus
AAGCCGAGGGTCAAAAGCAGAGGATCAAGCCGAGAAGAGTTCCACAAGGTCTGGAGCAGAGATGCAAGGATTCAGGTCCTGACAACAACAGTTGCCAGCACAAATGACTGCTGGCAACAGGCTTGCTTATATACAGTGCTAGCTAATCAACTCATTAGCTAGCCGGGAGCAAGGTCAGGATCCTGTCAATAGTCAGGGCTGAGAGATCTTCTGGCACGCATGCGTGCATTCTGCCTTCGCTCTCTCAGCTGCTGTCTCCTTACATTCCTGAGCCTGGTTACAGGTGGGGGCGAGTCTGATGAACTACTGGGCTGCAGCAGAGACTGATCCCTTGCAGGTGTTCCCTGAGAGGCTTGATCCTCCTCACCACTTAGGTAGCTTTCAGCTACAGGATCCAGTCTTTGCCTTTCTGCTGCAGTACTGTCCTCAGGAGCCTGTAAGTCCACAGGCGGCCTCTTACCATGGACTATTGACCCTCCTTGCTGTTGGTAAATATGCTCTATCGTGTAGTTAGGCAAAACATTGTCAGGTTGTTATTTTATAATCTTTTCTAGTCTGATGGCAAGTCTGTGATAAATAAACTCTATTCTGTTTATAACTTGTGTCTGATTGATGTACATTTGACTCCAAGCTTAAATCCTGTTGCCTGAAACTGCTTCTCCCAGTAAAGCTACTTTATGGTATCAAGTCCCAGAGGCCAGTTAAGAGTCTGAACCTTGCTCTTGGACTGGAAGGGACTATAGTTGAAAGGTTCTGGTGGCTGTGGCTGTAAATCCAGAGAGACTACCTCTCCTGGGTTCTTGTGTAATTCATCGTTTTAGTCAATGAGTCTTTCTCTTCCCATTCCTGGACTGGTCTGGGGAAGAGAGAGAGCCATAACAAGCCCTTTGCATCAAGTTTTATTCATAATACAGTCCAGAAATAGCCCAATAAAAAGCATCTGGGCTAAAACTGCTGAGGACCCGTTCAACTCCAAGGGCCTTCAGCAATTCACCCCAGAACTTATGCACGAATTGAGACCCCCAGTCGGAGACCACCTTTTTCGGGATCGAATGAAGGTTGACAATATTATGCATAAACAACTTAGCCAACCACTTGGCAGTAGGCAATTGCTTCAGATGGGAAAAAATGTGCTTGCTTTGCATACAAAATGGCTATAGGAATTATAGTGGGTTCGTACAACACCCCCCCGAAACCTAGGAGCCAATAAGCAAGTAATATGGAGTGTGGGGAAGTGGCAATCAGCATTGTGAAGGAGAGAGTTGCTCCACCATGAAAAGAGGAACATCCCTGAAAGCATCCCATAAACCAGGGCACAATCAGTAATAGGTGGCTATACAAATTTCATCTCATCAACTACATGCAAGGAAACAGTCATTTCTTTTCTGTATCACACAGGCAAACTAGTGGGACTTGTGCCTGCAAGTTTTCTTAACTTGCTTTATCTGTCTTTGATGCTTACATATACTAATCTGTCACTTGACCTGGAATTTTCACAACACTGAACAGTGCGATATCCCTAAAGCCTCTTAATTAATGCCTTTTGTACACTAATTCGCTGATTTTATACTGGACTGCTGATGACGCACATTGGAGATATGGAATTAAGCCATCACTGATGCTTTTCCAATATTTAGGAGGAGGTATTTCACTTAAAAAATAACCCTTTTGCTTTAGTCTTAGCGGATGTGGCCATAAAACGGGAGTAATTATCCTCTGCCTCTTTAAAAACATTCAAGGCGTATTTTAAAGTACTAAATACTGTGCTTCTCTTATCAGCTTGTTTCTAACCTATTCATAGCCCTGTAAATGAAAGGATGGCTAGGAAAAGTAAAATCCTACAGACAAGTATGTGGATCATGCTACCCCATATAGCCTTTTAAACTCCCTGAGCAAAGCTTTGAGTATTAGGACTCTCTTTGCTAAGCTAGGGTGATAAGCAAATAATAGAACTCACCGTGAATCATGAGATATACCTCCCCAGCAGATCCAAGGTAATGTAGCATCCTGCAAACATTTCATATGCCTTTCTCCAACCATTCCACCTTGGCAGACATGCATGAGAGGATAAAGTGATGTATACCATTTGCAAATGCAGCATTGCCATAAGGACGTAGAGAACATCGGTCCCTCTAGCTGAATATTGTCTACACTGTGGATCACTAGGGTCTCAGGCAGGGAAAGGTCATTCCCCACATGTACTACCTGAAATCCCCTTGCAGGAGATGCCACTGTCAAGACTAAGATTTTCTGCATGAAGATCCTGTGCTCTTCTTCTCAGCATCAGTTCCCCCAAACACACCTACCTTCCTTCCCTTCAGAAGTGATGGTCAACATGAAAAAAAAATGTGTACAACAGGGGCAAGTTAGGAGTGACAAAGACAGAGAGCTGATTCCCAAAAGCCCAGCTTGTTATTTCAACGTCCTCTCTTTCAGCACCACTTGGTCATGTTCTAGGAAGCCACTTGAAATGGAATTGAAAGGGAATGATCCCAAAGCAGAGGGCACTGTTCTGGATACTAGTAAATACTTGTACGTGTTTTAGTAGAGCATTCACATTACACAAAAGCATCACCTGTTTGAGAGAGATGCGTTACTTGTCTGTGATGTAAGAATGTTGTACTAAGATGCAGAATACGTCTATCAACAACTACTAGCCATGGTGACTTAAGGGAACCTCCACATTCAGAGGCACTAAGTCTCTGAATCCCAGAGTCAGGAGGCAACATCAGGGCAGAGGGTTTTTTGCAAACTAGGCGAGTCTACCTTCTGCCCCCCCCCTCGTGTGCCCACCAATTTTCAAACATAAATGCATTTTAGGAAGAATGAAAAACACAAAATTTAAAATTGCTAATTTCTTTTTTAATTGTGAGAACAAGTAATGCAATCTCTGATTTTCTCTCTCAAACAGAAAAACACAAATCACAAAGCATTTTGAAAAATCCTGTTAATTCTGATGTTGAAATATAAATCTCTTTAATGTTTCTATTTCAGGCAAATCAGAATCTAATTTCGCGTGCACTTTATTAGGCATGCTGCCCTTGAATACATGAAACTGCCTTCTTCTGAATCAGGCAATTGGTCCATCAAACTCACTATTTTCCATTCAGACTGGCAGCAGATCTCAGGCAGAAGTCTTTCCCTTCTCCTTTTGACATTAAAAGAGGAACAGAGAAAGACAGACAGAAAGAGAGAGAGAGAGAGACATGGGGGGACAGAGAGAGAGAGGGACAGAGGGGAGGGAGAGAGAGGGGGGGACAGGGACAGAAAGGGGGGTAGAGAGTGTG
>NW_015160999.1:40220-44722 GCF_001447785.1 Gekko japonicus
GCAGGAGAGAAGGGCAGGAAGGAGAAGCCAGGGCCGGGGAGAGAGAGAGAGACAGAGAGATACAGGGAGAAGGAGGGTGCCCACATCCTTCCTACCCCACCCCACCCACCCTCTGCCATCCCAGAGCCGTTCTCCAGACCCTGCCAGTGGGAAAGGAGAAGTGCCCTCACCTCCCACATCACAGACACACACTGGCCTCACCAGGTAGCCCCACCCCTGCCATCAGTTCTGTGCCCCTTTGATGTCTGCAATCTAGGTGGTCACCTAGGTTGGCCTAATGGTAGTGTAGTGTATGCTGACCACCACCGGGGGCCAGCGAACAGCCAGAGCTTGGCTCTGGAAGAACAATAGGGACTAGGCTCCTAGTCCCTCCACTGGGGAACCAATAGGAACCTTGGCGGGAGATTCAAACCCACCAATGGTGACCAGGGGTGTGTCCCCAGGTATGTATATAGTTGGCCTGCCGGCCGTTTTGTTCCTTGTTCTTGTTGTGTACCAAATAAAGCATGCCATGCACCACGTCGTCGTCGGTCGTTTATCCATGCGGCAACCCACTACATAACAGGTAGCACCAGCCCTGCATCAGGGGAAGGCCTCGGCCTCTATGCCCTGTTGTTGGCCATCCAGAGGAACTGGTTGACCACTGTGTGAGACAGGATGCTGGACTAGGGTCCCGGTCACACGAGCGGGATGATTTGCTGCCGAAGGGAGGCAAATTAGAGCCAGAGCAAAAAGAACCGCGGGAGTGTGATCCGACATGCCCCTACGGCTCTGTACTCCAGCAGCTGATCACACATTGTGCAGCAAACCGGCAGTAGTGCGGTTGTGCGCATGCGTGGGATGGGGAATGGGGCTGGCTGCAACGGGCTACCAGCGCTTCCCCGACCAGAAGCCTGGAGTTGCCGCGCATCATCCGGAAGGTAGTGCTCAAAAGGTAGTACCTTTTAAATGTGCATTTTCAGGACAAAGGTCCGGATTGGGGACGGGTGTGTGACACTTCCCAGATGTTGCGGTGTGATCGTGCTCGCTTGATGCGCCCCCGATCCATCCCTCTTGTGGGGCAAATCATCCCGTGTGACCAGGGCCTAGATTGACTATTGGTTTGATCCAGCATGGATCTTCTTATGTTCTTATGTTAAGATCCTATAAGAGCATCTACAAAAAGGATCTAAGATACTTTGGTTGGATCCCCCATACATTAATTGTGCTCCTCGTAGTGGTTTCCTCTGGTGCAAGCAGCTCTTACATCAGCAGAAAATCAAATGGGGCAGTTAGGTATTGTTAGGAGATAACTTTAACATCCTATAAATATGGGAAGTTGTATTGATCAGGGGTTGCGAAGATTCGGACTCGACTGTGCGACTGAACAACAACATTGATCAGGAGCTTCTATGGACTCATCTAATTGCTCTCCTTTAATTAAATGGGTAACATTGGTGATTGGATGGTATAATGCTTTCCATATTTAGACTTTGGTAAGAATGCAATAATTATGCTTTAATTAAAAAGAAAAGAAAAGCTTAGAACGGAAGCAAAGACTAATAGAATTTACTTGTGTACTATATCCAGAACAAACCTATAGCATTAATGAGGTGTACCTCTGGCTTGGAGTTAAAAGATCTGTTATAGGAAAGCTAACTAGATGCTTGGGGTTTCTTAAGTGCACACCTGTATCTGAATCAGGCCTGACCAGAGTCATCCAGGACAATACATTGCTGGGCATTGTGTGGGGGAAAAAAACCACTGAAAAATTGTAAAAAAAAACACATGGAAGAAACAGTCTGCTTGGGACAGAACTGTATACATCAATACACTGGCCACCAGCCCTTTGCTAAATGACAGAATCTGACTCTGATGACAGATTACACCTTTTTAGTTTGCAATGTGTGACTTGAATTTTGTTGAAGGCACGCTTTTTTTTTTTTTGCTGGAAAATGCAGTGATTTTTTTTAATGCCAAAGACATTGCTCTTGTTAGCAATTAGTGCCTTTGTCTGTGACAGTCACAAATAATTGCTATTGCTGTTAGTGACCAGTGTATCTTCCCCCCCTCCTTCCTGCTCTCAGTGGTAGTTAATTAAAATAGTTCTCTCTGTTTTACAAACAGTGAAGGCACGGTGTAAGAGTCTGTCTACATTATGGCTTTTGTTTCACAAGATGCAAAATGTCGCTTATTGAGTTCACTGGGGCTGCAGAATGCACCCTGAAAGCTAAACAGTCGTTGCTGTTTAGTCAGAAAATCAAAACATTGTGAATTAAGTAAAACAATACTTCATTACTTTTCGCTTATGAAGACCACTCTGGACCATTTCAATGATTCTATGATTCACAGTCTAGTCAGCGAAATCTTAAACCACACTGAATTCTTCCTCGGGCTGAATGTTCAAGATTTTTTTAAATTAAAAAACGAGGAACCATAAAGGTTTTTGATTAGAGCTGTGATGCTGGCATGGGGTTAAGTGTTTCTTATCTCTTCTTGTGGGCGGTTTCTGCCTTAGGATGGGCACAAAAGTAAGTCAATCTTCACTGAAAATGATATTCATGATGTGTCTTTTATAGTCGATGCACAGGTGGACAGAAGACAGACGAACTTCTCGAGTAAATGCCCGTTTCGAAGTGTCTTTCTCAATAATTTCGCATCCAAATATACTGAAGATGACGATGAAGTCTTTAAATCAAACTGTTTTTTTCCATGAGCTATGCAGCTACATACAAAACTCTCCAATGGACTAATAAGAGAGGGGGCAGAGGGGGACGGGGGAAGAGAGAGGATGGGCACAAACCAGGAAAAAATGTGGCTCATGTCAGTTTGTTGTTCATGGACGAAGCACATATGGAACCACGAACCAAACTGAACTGGGAGGGTCATTCATGAACCAAACTGATTTGTGGCTCAGGGTCCCACAAACCCCGTTGAAAGTGTTGTAAATAGTCAAAAATTGTTTAATACTCAGACTATTTGATGGATCTTGCTCTATTGGAAAGAAGAGAGTTCTTTGCCTTTAAAAAACCTTTATTACTAAGGGTAAAGGGTTCACGGGATTGCTACACATAACAATGATCCTAAGAGCTACATTTCTAAGCTTCCTACAGACAAGACAAGCACACACGTAATGGAGATTTGTCTCCTTCTTCTTGACCCTAGAAAGGAAGTCACAAACAAATGACCAATCTGTATTACAGTAGAAGCTACTTTTCCCGGGCTAATCCCCCATTGGCTCAATGCCAGGTATCCCTTCCAGGTCAGTCTAAACAATAGCAAACTAGGAATACAAGTTAACCCTATAATGACTGAATCAGACCTTGTAAACACATACATTGCCAACAGAAAGGGACCGCAGTCCCTCTAAACAGGGTTTGCCGAAAGTGTGAAAAAACAGTTGTGTGGCGGAAGGACTGTGTTGAAACTGTCCCCCATGTTCTCCCCATGTCAATTTTATCTGGTGCCCCGCCAGGAACTTCTGTACCCTGTATTAGCTCAATTCCCAGAGATTCCTGATGATTTTAGGTTCTGCTTCTGCTCGATAATCAAGATACGAAAATAACTGAAATAGTAGCAAGGTTTCTTCTTAGTGCTATGGCTATACGTTCTGATAAGTAACCACTTGGTTATTCTGCTTTTATGCTGTTTTTCTGTGCTGTAGCGCCAATTTTACCCTCGGAAGAGACTGATCGGGGATGGGTGCGCGCCACTTCCCAGATGTGGTGTGATCGCGCCCACTTGCTGCACCCTTGATCCGTCCCTCTCATGGATCAAAGTTTCCCGTGTGACCGGGGCCATGGATTTGTATTTTCCGATCTAATTTTAACCCGATCTCCTATTGTATGTATACACCTATGCCAATAAAGGCTTGTCGAAGTAAGCTGAGTGGCAAGGGGCAAGCTGTTCCCCACCACTCAGCTGTTTCTGTGGCTTTTGCAGGGAACAGAAAGCAGGAGTTTAAAGAGACTCAGAATCATTTTAAACCCCTGCTTTCTGCTCTTTCTATGAACTGCCACAAACTGCTTTAAAGGTTTGTGGAAGTTCCTGACCATAGATTCTTCCTGAACTTGGGTTCATGAACCACAAACTGGGGGAAATTTGTGACAAAATTGAATTGGTTGTGCCCATCCCTATTGTTGCCTTAAGATGCCACAGAGAAGTCCTCACAGCCTTGCAGGGCATTCCTAACGATGTTTATTTGGAAGTAAATCCTTTGGATTATAGTAAATGCCATGAATATCAGCTGCTCACGGCACTCCCACAGTGTGCTGTGGCCCTTTTTGGGTTCAATGTCAATCCAATCCAGAAACACCATTAGACAATATATGAGACTTACAATGCAATTCCATACAAAGTTACTCCAGTCTAAGCTCATTGATTTCAACTGAGTTAGGCTGGAGTAACTCTGTGTAGGATTGTACTTTTATTAAGGGATGAAGACGCCGCCGCCGAGCCCGGCAAAGGGGGAGGGAGGACCGGCCTCTCCGCCGCCACCTCCGCCTCGGAGCCGGGCGGCCGGG
>NW_015160999.1:44864-48414 GCF_001447785.1 Gekko japonicus
CGGCCTTGCCGCCGCCGGAGCCCGGCAAGGTCAGAGCCGGGGGGGAACCGGACTCGCCTCTACCGCCTCGGAGCCGGGCGGGGGGGAGGACCAGCCTCACCGCCGCCGCAGAGTCTGGCCGGGTCAGAGCCGGGTGGGGTGGGGGGTGGAGGACCGGCCTCGCCGCCGCAGCCTCGGGGAGATTGAGGGGGGGGATGGAGGAGACAGAGCTCTTCTTCCTCCCGCGAGTATCACGGGTCCCCCTCTTGTTAGGTATATTTTGGAGTCCCCTTTAAGTTGATACGAGACAGCAATGAGGCTGAAGAGGTCTGTCCAGTTGTAATGACACATACTGCACTAATGACATTTGACTTTTATATGACTGATGTCTGATGGCCTCTGGATTTGATAGCTCTAATCTGGTGAAGAACCTTGTGATATTTAAGGTATTTACATTTTTTGATGTCCCTAAGAGCCCTTTGCTTGTGGGTTTGCTATTCAAAGTCAAGGCTTGACATGTCTGGTTTTTATGGGACGCAACTGAAAAGACTGAGACACTTCTAAAGTGAAGCTTGTGTATGAAGTGATAAATGGGTGCTTTCACACACACTAAATAATGCACTTTCAGTCCACTTTGCAACTGGATTTTACTGTGTGAAGTAACAAAATCCACTTGCAAACAGTCGCTGAAGTAGATTGAAACAGCATGCGTGAAAGCATCTAGCAGGGGGTTCAGAGAAAGCTTGGACAAGGGGAAAAGAGAAATGTTAACAACCAATCACTGTAACATGTATTAATATTTTTGTAAATACACAATGGCTGCTTCCACTCAGAAGTCTTTCTCCATTTCAGTGACTGAGGTTGTGCACAGAAAACAACTGTGGCCTCGGTCACATGGGAGGATTTTGTTGTGTCCGCAGACCGCCACTGGGCGCCCGCGATACAGCGGAGCTTGAGTCCGGAGAACAATGGGGACCAGGCTCCTGCACCCTGCCACTAGGGGAACCAATGGGACGTTGGCGGGAGGTTTGAATGGGCCAATGGGAGGTTCCCCAGACTGTATATAAGCGGCCGGTTGGCCGTTGGTGGGGGTGTGTGTTGTTTACCAGTAAAGTGTGCAGTGTACCATGCATGCCTAAGCAATTCTTCCATGCGGCTAACCCACTACACAACAGTGACGACGAAGGCGGGATGCAGCCACTAAGCCAGCTGGGCTCCACCACTGACCGATGAGCGAGACAGCAGGAGAAGCTGATTCGGCACCGCCAAGTCCGACGTGCACGATTGCAAACGTGTCCGGACCAGGCCTGCTGCCACCCTTCGACACAGCTCGCCCGCAAGATTGGAGCGCATGGGTACGAGGCGTAAAGTCCGCGCTCGCCTTCTACAAGGTGATGGACGATGCACAAAAGAGAGGCTTCCTCCTCGCCTCCTGCAGAACCACCGTCGTGTCCCTAGCCGAACGCTTGCTGTCCCCGACGGATCTCGATGCCTGCACCATTGACCAGATAATCAAGGCGGTGCAAGACCACTATGCTCCGAAGCCATCGGAGATGACCTGTTGTCTGGCGTTCTACAACCAGAACCAGCTCGCCCGGGAGACATCTGACCATGCAGGGACAGCTGAGCCGGCAGCCAGAAAGGACATGTGATCATGCAATGCCATGTCCATTTCCCCCGGGGGGAAATAGGCTCGCTTCCCCTCCACACCAAATGGCATGTCTGATCACAGCCTCTGCAGCCAACTCTCTCCTTAGACTCAGCCAATCTACCCACACTGACCCATGCTTTTGTAACCTCATGGTTGGATTAGTGTAATGTGGCTCTGGATTGGGTTGCCAATTCTGGGTTAGGAAATTCCTGGAGATTTGGAGGTACAGCCTGGGGAGGGCGGGGTTTGGGGAGGGGAGGAACCCCGGTGGCACATAATACCAAAGCAGCCATTTTCTCCAGGGGAACTGAGCTCTGTGATATGGAGATCATCAGTAATTCCAGGACATCTCTAGGCCTCACTTGGAGGCTGGCAAACCTAGTCCTGGTAGAGGACTCAGAAATAGCAGCTAGTCCTGAACACGACAGCTGAATTATCGTCAGGGGTAGACTGATGGGAACATATCTCACTTGTCCCAAAACAGTCACATTAGCTGCCAATTTGTTACTGCATTCAGTTCAAGGTGCTTCTGATTATGACCTCTAAAGCCATTCACAGCCTGGGATTCACATATCTGATGAGCTGTCTCCCCCCATATCTTCCTTTGAGCCAACTATGGCCCCGGTCACACGGAGCATTTGCCCCGCTGAAGGCATGGGAGTCCCGCGGAGTATCTGGGCACAATCACACAGGAACATCTGGGAGGCGTAGCACTCCTGTGGTGACCCCGTGGCAAGCCGCCGAAGCCGTGCAGTAAAAAACTAGCACTCCTCATGTACTAGCTGTTGGAAATGTATGTGTTTACAAGGTCTGATTCAGTCATTATAGGGTTAACTTGTATTCCTAGTTTGCTATTGTTTAGACTGACCTGAAAGGGATACCTGGCACTGAGCCAATGGGGAATTAGCCCGGGAAAAGTAACTTCTACTTTGATGCAGATTGGTCATTTGTTTCAGGTGACTTCCTCCTTTTCCCTTAGAATAAAGTATTTTTAAAAGCAAAGAAATCTCTTCTTTCCAATAGAGCAAGATCCATCTAATAGTCTAAGTATTAAACAATTTTTGACTATTTTACAACACTAGCAAACGCTTTGCCATGGGCCGCCTATGGAAGCCTCCCAGAGTGATCGCACCAGCACGCGGCTTCCTCCCCCGTCGTCCTCTTTGCTGCGGGGAAGCCGCTGTCGCGTCTGATCGCATAATAGTGCATCAGAATGCGATGGCACAAATAGCCGCGCTTCCCCCCCGCGCATTTTCCGGCACATCTGGCCGGGGCCGATGTTATTCAGACTGAAACTTGCAGAGTTGTTCCTCCTCTTAGGCTGGTCCGCATGTCATCTACCCATCATGGTCCACTCTCTGTGGAATTGTCTTTCTGAAGAAGTGAATGGAGCTCCCTCATTTCAGAAGCCATTGCAAGACTTATTCATTTGACAGGACATTTGATGAGGTATGAAGAGCAGGCACCTTTTGTTCGGGGAGGGAGGCATTTGGGGGTGTATTTTATTTGGTTTTAATTTGTAATGTTTTAGTTATCACTCGGAAGGTGCCTTGAGCCACAAGGAATGGCAGGGTATAAATATTTTAACAGACAAATGAATCCATATTTGCATTTATGAAGTCTTGTTCTTGACCAGTAAGCATCAAACATTTTAGAAGGTAGAGTGTAGAAACTGATGAAAGTATGCCCAAATATATGCTGATGTTTTAAGGTTCTTCATCAGCCAAGAATTAGAGAGGATTTCCAAAAATGTCTGCCATCTCAAGTGACATTTTCATTGCTTCCAAAAGTGCTTGACCATTCTTCCCAACCAATCGGCCAGAAACATCTCACACTTCTCATCTGTTTACTTTGGAAGACTTCCACGCTTACCTTCTACTAGAAATGTGTGAAAAGAAAGGCTGATTTCGCACTAGAGCT
>NW_015161000.1:0-3692 GCF_001447785.1 Gekko japonicus
CACCTTGAGCATTAGCCCCGAGGACAGACGGAACCAAACGGAATGAGAAGCTGAGTCTGCAACATCCTTAAAGAGCCAAACAGAGACACTTCTGTTCTCCTCCACCAGGGCAATTCGGGTTTGTGATGTTCAATACTGTATTTTCATTCTTTTCGGGATTTCCTTTTGACATGCTGCTGTCTGTCCCCCCCCCCCCCCATCACAGCCAAGTGAGTAAAGGCATGTTTTCACAGACGGAGGTGACCCAAGAGAAGGGGAAAGAGATGGAAGAGCAGGACCCAGAAGGACCTGGAATTGGCAAGAGAGCAAGGAAAAGCCTCCATCCCACCCAAGCAGGAAATAGTGTTGAATTCTGGGAAAGAGCTGGGGGGCCAGAGGTCCTGGCTAAGGACACCGCGACCTCAGAGGTACACTGTCGACGCTTCCAGCTGTTCCGCTACCATGAAGCCGATGGGCCCCGAGAAGTTTGCAGCCAGCTCCATGGACTTTGCAGCCACTGGCTGGAGCCGGAGAGGCACTCTAAGAAGCAGATCCTGGACCTGGTGATCCTGGAGCAGTTCCTGACTCTCCTGCCCCAGGAAATGCAGGACTGGGTCAGAGGATGCGGGCCGGAGACCAGTTCCCAGGCGGTGGCCCTGGCCGAAGGTTTCCTCCTGAGTCAGGCAGAGGAGAAGAGGCAGGCAGAGCAGGTAAGGGGGATTCCCTCCAGGGGTGTCCAATTCACAACAACATCGGGCCTTTTCCTGAAGTGTCCCTGAGAGATCATTTCCCAAGTTTTAATCATC
Organism: Gekko japonicus; assembly: GCF_001447785.1. NCBI lineage: Eukaryota > Metazoa > Chordata > Lepidosauria > Squamata > Gekkonidae > Gekko > Gekko japonicus. Next base: position 786 of record NW_015161000.1, read on the forward strand.
GAAGTGGGAGAATTCATGGCCTCTTTCATCAGCCTCTTCTACTAGAGAATTTCTGATCCCTCCAGATAACTCAGCAGGTCTGCTGATGGAAAGGGGTGCAGAGTCTGGGCATGGGGCAGGATCCATTCCTTGGTCTCTTTTCCATTCCATCTCTTTCCCCTCTCCCTCGCTGCTGTTTCAGATGTCGGGACCATCCCTGAAGACGGAAGCTACAATGCCTGAGGCGGAAGGAGCTTCCTTGGAGCAAGGGCAGAGGGCGCAGTCCATGGAGCGTGCCCAAGATCCCCTCTCCTTGGGTAAGTACCCAGTGTGCCTGGATGCAATTCAGGCACCCCGTGAATGTGATGGGTAGAGAGTTCAGGTCAGGAGGAAAATAAATCGTTCTACACAGAACAAAGAGTTAATTTGCATCACTCAATGTCCACTAACTCTGATGCCTCCAAAAGGAGAATAGACACATTCCTGGAGGGCAGTTTCGCCCATTAATTGAAAAAATTCATGCCTCACCTCCCTTCCATCAAAAGAAATCAAATTGCCAGGGGTGGGGGGAGGGAAGGTAGACAAACCTTTGCACAACTATTCAGTCTCCTGAACAGAGGGAGCCTCCACCTTCTGGGGCAGCAGAGCTCTGAAAACTAGTTTCTCGGGTGCAAAAGTGTTAGGGAAGTCTGGCTTTTGTGCCTGTGCTTCAAGGGGCCTCTGGCAGGCCGCTGTGGGAAATACCCGCTCCCAACGATAGGTAAATACCATAACACTACTTCCCCGTTGGTCCATTCCAGGATCCTGGTAAGCTATTGTTCAGGAGTAAGAAGCTCAGCCAGTCTGAGGTATGCGCTCAGGGATGACCCAGGATAAGCACACAATACCCCCCCCCCCCCCCAAGTTCCAAAGCACCTGAACACACAACGTCTCTCAGGTACTCTGGTTTGCGCTGTTCTCGGGTCGAGCGTTGTGGCACTCTCGACGGAGGCGTGGTCTCTGGACCCTGGTCCAATGTTGCTAGTCCCGCGCTGGCTGAAGCTTGCGGAACTGGTGTAATGTCTGGAAACTCCATGGCTGCCTGTTTGGATGTTTTGTCTCCCTGTCCGTCTGGTTATGTGCCAAGGAGGCGAAACATCTGAACAGGTGGCCCTGGATTTTCTACACATTGCATCAGGCCCGTAACCTTCCACCAGCGCCATACCAGCAACATCGGCCCAAGGTCTAGAGACCCTGCCTCCGCCGACAGAGCCACAACACTCAACCTGAGAATGGCACAAATTGCGTCTGCCTGAAAACCTGGTTGGGAAGGAAGCCTGCCAAGAGACACTCTGAAAACTCACTCATGTAATCCTCGAGTCTCCAGGTGCAGGCAAGTCTTGTCTGGTCCGAAGGTGAGGATGACACGTCATGCAACGTCTTTCCCTCCCTGCAGAGGAAATGCAGGTCTCCCAGAAGTCTGAAATATGTCCGCCAGATTTACAGTCCTTGAGGCTCAGGGGTACCATGTGCTTCTCTTCTGCCTCTCCCAGAAGTCAGTAAAATGTGTTCAAAAATGTATTGAGCGTAAACAGGGAAGGGGTGTGTGAAGCAGGGAACCAGCAAGCAAGCCAACACCCTTCCTTCCTCCTTTGTCTCCGGAGCAGGCAGTGAAGAGATGCTGTTGAGCCGACATCTTTTCAGAGGTGTGGAAACGGCTGCCATACTTCCAGTCCAGGTAGGAGAGGTGAGTGTTGCGGGATTCTGGGACTGTTTCCCTGGGACCCTCCCGTTCCCCTTTAGTTCTCTTATTGGTTGGGTGGAGACTGGCAAGGGAGTGACGGAATCCATAGAGAGAGAGACCAGAGTTCTCAAACAAAACCAATTTATTACAATACTAGGGAGCAAAGCCCATTGTGCATAAAGACAATGGGCCCTAGAAAGGTAGGGTGGGCGGTAGGTAGGTAGGTAGGTAGGTAGGTAGATGGATGGATGGATGGAGGGATGGATAGATAGATAGATGGATGGATGGATGGATGGATGGATGGATGGATGGATGGATGGATGGATGGATGGATGGATGGATGGATGGATGGATGGATAGATGGATAGATAGATGGATAGATACATGGATGGATGGATAGATGGATGGATAGATGGATAGATGGATGGATGGATGGATGGGTTGGGAGAGAGAGAGAAAGAGGGAGGGAGGGAGGTGAGAGGGGAGACAGAGACAGACAGTCAGAAAGACAGACAGACAGGCAGAGATGGAGGGAGGGAGGATATGGGGGGGGAGAAGTCAAAGCGATGGGGAGGAAAGGAGAAAGAGTCAGAGAGGGAAAGAATGAAGGGAGATAGGGAGAAACGAAGAGAGAGTGAAGAAGGGGGGGTAGCGGTGGAAATGTGCCCCTGGCGGGCAGCTCAGCGCCACTGCCGCATCTGGAGGACAGGTCTACTCACCCCATTCCAGTGTATTGGTAGACCTGGTCTGTGGAGGTCTACCCACCCCATCCCACTATATTGGTAGACCTGGCCTCTTCACCGCTGCAACAGTCCTGATAGTGGAAGGGGGTGGGTAGACCTATTCTCCAAAGGCCAAGTCTACCAAGATAGTGGAAGGGGGTGGGTAGACCTGCTCTCCAGAGGCATCTGGAGGACAGGTCTACTCACCCCATTCCAGTGTATTGGTAGACCTGGTCTGTGGAGGTCTATCCACCCCATCCCACTATATTGGTAGACCTGGCCTCTTCAGCGCTGCAACAGTCCTGATAGTGGAATGGGGTGGATAGACCTGTTCTCCAAAGGCCAAGTCTACCAAGATAGTGGAAGGGGGTGGGTAGACCTGCTCTCTAGGAGCCAGGTCTACCAAGATAGTGGAAGGGGGTGGGTAGACCTGCTCTCCAAAGGCCAGGTCTACCAAGATAGACAGGGAGGGAGGGAGGGAAA
>NW_015161000.1:3803-8536 GCF_001447785.1 Gekko japonicus
GGGAAAGAGGGAGAGATAGAAGAGGCAGAGGTCCCGGGAAGAGAGAGGTAGGGAGGGCGAGTGGGGGGGTGCCCAAGACCTTACCTGGATGGAGCGTGTTTCCGAGTCGGCATCTCCCCACTTGGCTGCCATTGCCACTGTGGGCAAGTGGGGAATGACGTCGCGGGGGTGGAGAAGGCCTCTCCCCACCAGCCCGGCTCAGCGGGGAATGGTGTGGGGGGGGTTGGAGGCCTTCTCCCGGCTCTCCGGGTGGGCGGGAGAAGGTGGCACAGTCGTGTGGCCTCAGAAGCCAGGCCAGGGGGGGCGGGTGAAGACAGTCAGGTGGCCTCTCCCCTCACTGAGCCCAGCTGGGGCCGGCGGAGGGCGCTTGGCAGCAATCTGCGTTGGTGTGAGGACAGCGGCGGCAGCTGTATCGGGCTGTGATCCCCGGCCAGTGGAGCGTCTGTCCCATCCAGGCGCTCCAAGGCGAGTGAGACCTTGTCCTTCCCCTCCCAGCCACCCAGCCAATGGCACCCCAGTAGCCCTGAGGGAGCCAGTCATCCCAACCAGCATCTGCTGACTGGCAGTTCTTGTGACCAAACACTGTTGGTGCGCATCGAACGTTGGAGGCGACTACGTCTTTATATATAAGGGACAGATAAGCTTCTTAAGGACAGAAAGCCCTTCAGCGCTTACAGATCTTTTAGGATAGAAACTTAACATTTCCATGTTCAGCACAGAATACTTCAACACAAACCTAGTGCACTAGTGTGAAAGAGAGAGCGCCCGGGTCTGGTCAGGAAGAGCTCACAGAGAGCTGATTGAAGACCAGCCCAGCGCAGAGAAGTCTTCACCAATTTATACCCTTAGGACCCACAGGTTCAGCCCACATGGAGTATCACACTTTTAGCAGAAGAATATCAAAATAAAAAGAACAATATGAACCTTCAACTCATACCCAAGTTACCCTAGATAGTCAAGGATGGTATGTATAAACTTTATTGTGACCTTCTTGGAAGCACAAACGCCTGCTTCAGCAAGTATGTTGCAGGTCAGCAGCTACAAACCTTCTCACCTTTGAGACAGTATGAGGGTGACATGGTAGACCTAGAGAAATGAAAACTACTCTTTTTGGATCAGGGTGCCTGGTCAGGCTAGAGAGAGGCTTGAGAGATGACAGTAGCTAAGCCTGCAAAGCCTTACGGGAGAGGAACCAAACAGAGAGGCCTCAGCCAATCCTGGCTCTTATTCGGAAATGCCCCAGGCTCGCTGATTTTTCTGCCACAATGAGATGAGCAGGGGGGACAGCCCGGGTCCCTCTTCCTTTCTCGGGAGCTTTTGCTCCTGCAGTTTCTACGAGGCGTCTGGGCGAGAGATCCTCTGAAGGTCCTCTGAACGCTGTTCCCTTCACCCATCCCAAGCCTGACATCCTTTACCTTCCCAGTCTCAGTCTACTCTTTCCTGGCGTGATCTCAGATGAGGGAATCCGCTTTTGCTTTCAGGGTCCCTTTTCCTTTGAGGAGGTGTCCATCGATTTCACTGAGGCGGAATGGGCCCTGCTGGATCCGGGACAAAGAGCTCTCCACAGGGAAGTCATGCGGGAGAACTACGAGAATGTGGCCTTTCTGGGTAAGGATTTTTCCTTGGTGGCAAAGGTGTGAATTGCAGCTATTGTGAGAAGGCATGAATCCAAATATTGGATAGTTATTCACCGCTTTGAGGCCTGTCCTGCTACTTGGGGGGGGAGCGAGCGTGGGGCAAAGATCAGGTAGGAGGTGATGTGAAAGACTTCTGCCTGAGACCCTGGAGAGCCCCTGCCAGACTGAGTAGGCACTTCTCTGACTTCAGTGGACGAAGGGTCAGATTCAGTATGAGGTGGGTTCACGTATTCATGTGTGCATACTTGACCAGGGGCCACAGAGGCCAGTGTCGTGGCCATCACCCAAGCCGGAGAAGGTGTCCTGGCCTGGGGCAAAGGGAGGGATGAGAGGCCCTCAGAAAGACTCTGGGAGGGGCCAGATCCCCATTTCACTGTTGCCAGCCTTTACAACACACCCTTCCCCCTGAATGGGATCACAGACATCCGCTCTGCCTACGATACTTTCAAGAACCGAAGCCTGGGTCCCCCTGGGTCAATAAGAACATAAGAGGAGCCAAAGTTGGATTACGCCAATGGCCATCCAGTCCACCACTCTGTGTCACAAAACTACCAAGGGCCAAAACTACCAAGGGCCATCAGGAGGACCACCAGTGGGGCCAGGACACTAAAAGCCCTCCCACTGTTCCCCCCCCTGCCCCCGAGCACCAAGGATACAGAGCCTCCCTTGCCCCAGACCGAGAGTTCCTCTCTATACGATGTGGGTAATAGCCACTGATGGACCTCTGCTCCCAGGGCCGGCCCGAGGTTGTCCTGCACTCTAGGTGAGCTCAGATGCCAACCTCCTGGCAGGGCCTAGAAACGGAAGGAAGGGAGAGCCGGCCGGAGGAGAGGTGGTGCCGAGGGAAGCCCCTCCCCTGGACCGCCGGGGACCGCGCGGTGTGTGTGGGGGGGGCGTCGCTGACAGCACCCTGCAGAGGCATTTCGGGGAGCCGGGAAGGGGGAGAGACACGCCCCTTGCTCGGCACCCCGCCCCCGGAAAGGTTCTTCTACCCGCCCCATAGCCTACTCGTGAGCAAGCCCTCCCAGGATCTGGCTGCAAAGGGTCCTCCCCTCGGGTGTTGCTGATCTGCAGCCCCCCTTTCCCGGCCCTCCCTCACCTTGCAAAAGCAAACCCCTGCCCCTCCCCCCTTAACCCTCTCGGTGCTGCAGAAGACCCAGGGAAATGCCGACTCTCCTTTGCAGACCCCGATGGCCCGGACGGACTTCAGCCAGGCAGCCGTTAGTCGGCAGGGACTCCCCGTGATGCTGCTCAGTGGGGTTGCTCCGGAGTAACGCTGCAGCAGATGGGGATCGCCCCAAGCTGTGCAGCCGTCTCAGAAAACGGCACAGTGGAGGAGGAGGAGGATGCAACCTCAGGCCCATGACCTGACCCCAGTGAGGCTTGGGGGACAGGGCATCCGCCCTACTCCGGCTGTCACCCAGTGCTGTCCCTAAACGTGCCCAGCTCCTTCAGCCTTTCCCCGTCGGACTTGGTCTCCAGACCCTGCCCCATGTTCGCCGAAAAAGGAGGGGCAGCCCTTTTCTTTGGTGTCCTGCACCGCATGGGTGGAAGGGACAAAGCTCTTTGCAAGAGAGGCCGAGCAAGCGGGGGGGAGGGCTATAGGAGGAAAGGCTCTTCCGCTGGGCTGGGCGGGGAGAAGAGAAATGTCTGCATTGCCAAAGAGAGGAAGCGCTTCAGACGCGCAGCTGCACGGAAAAGCTTTGTAGCCGGATCCAGGGAAGGCTTACTTGCAAGTAAATCATGGGGGAGGCGGGGAAGAGAGTAGTAGATCTCGGAAGGAGAGAGAAAGGCGGCTCTCGGCATCGGTTTGTCTGCACTATGTAAATGGGGGGGGTTTTGGGGGGGGATAATCATTGTCTCTAAGCTCAACAAAATGCAATGAAACAAATGGAGGGTCCACTGGCTCTTCAACGTATGAAATGGGGCGTTTCTTTGCTACTCATGCTGCCTCTGCCTCCTCCCCCCGAGAGGGGACGGCGGGCAAGCTGCGGCGGCGCCTCCTCCACCCCAGCCGGGCACAGAGAGAGAGGGGGGGGCGGGCAGGCAGAGACCCTCGATCCCCGCCGACTTTTCTCTCGCAGGTTAGGATGGCGCGGGGGGGTGCAGTTTGGCACCCCTGAGGGCCAGTGCGCCCCTAGGCGAGCCAGCCCTGTCTGCTCCATATGCTTATCTAATTCCCTTTTGAAGCCGTCCATGCTTGTAGCTGCCACCACCTCCTGTGGCAGTGAATTCCATGTATTAACCACTCTTTGGGTGATGAAGTACTTCCTACGCCAGTTTGGCGTAGTGGTTAAGTGCACGGACTCTAATCTGGGAGAACTGGTTTTGATTCTCCACTCCTTCACTTGCAGATGTTGGATGACCTTGGGCAAGCCATAGTTCTGTCAGAGATGTTCTTGAAAATGAGCTGTTTCTGTCAGAGCTCTCTCAGCCCCACCAATCTGAGACTCTGAGTGAAGGGTGGGGTATAAATCCAATCTCCTCTTCTTCTGCTTTTATCCGTTCTAACACGACTACTCAGCAATTTCATTGAGTGACCACGAGTTCTTGTATTTTGTGAAAGGGAGAAAATTACTTCTTTCTTGACCTGCACTATCCCATGCATAATCTTACCGTGATTCGACGGGGGACACAGACATCTTCCCAGTGTCATGACCCCCAGGCCCCCTCCAGGACCTCAGGTCAGGTTACAAGGAACAAAACACACTCGGTAGTTCTGCCACCACGTTACTTCTGGGTTCCCACCCAGCCAGGAGCAAAGTAACGGAAAACTCCAGGCTCAAACAGGAACACCATTCACAGATCAATCACTGCAGCCTCCACTACAGCGTTTGAGCAAACAGAACAAAATTGGTAGTAGCACAAGACCAGCAGTCTAAGACACGAGGATTTAGTCTTTGAAACTCTTAAAGCTAAGTAACCCAGACAAAGGTAAAAATATAATTTCTTTTTTTAAATAAAATTGTGCAAAGTTATATAAAACACGAGACTTTAGGGTAGTGAGGGAACAAAACAAAGTCTAAGCATATCCAGCCTAGCTAATATACTTACAAGCAGCAGGCACAAGAGGTTTTACTCATCTTAGAGTCAAAG
>NW_015161000.1:8831-15807 GCF_001447785.1 Gekko japonicus
CAGAGGCATCCAGGTCTTAAAGGGGACACCAGGCGCACTGAGACTTAAAGGCGCCTTCAAAATTTATACCACATACTTTGTTGGCACATTCCAGGCCTAGCACAGACCCAGAATCCTCTTTGACAAAAGTTTGGTCAAGCAGACAGCACCCAACAGCTAGCAAACTAAAATGAAGGCTATTTTGCATGACACCTAGGATCATTCCCGCATGGACAACAGACGCGCCACATCGTGCCGTCGCCAGGAAGTGACGCCGGGCAACGCTCTGGCAATGGGGCTGGAAACTTGATGGTACCATCGAGTTTTCAGCCCCGTTGCCAGAGCGTCGCCCAGCATCACTTCCTGGCAACGGCATGGTGCGTTACAGGGAGGAATGTTCCAGCCAGGGAGCATGTGTCCCCCGCCGGATCACGGTAGGTACTTGGGAACCCTATGGATTATGCTAAGGTCACTATAACCCAACGACCTCTCCCTGGCCGTTGCTGTGACCGAGCTGTGGCGTCACTGCCTATATATATATTTATTTGTACTGGATTCACTTTATTTTACACTGCTGTGACTGATCAGTTTTACTTTCTGATGGCTGACCGGTTCACAATAACAAGTAGTCTCTTCGGGGTTTGTATATATAACTTCAGGATATACTGAGGACAACTGCCCAGTATAATTCTTTTTCAAAGAGTCAGGTACTAGTGCTTGTAAAAGTCAAACAGCACAGTTCTTTATTTCACAGAAAACTCAACAGGGGGATGGGATATATTTACACAGGATATGTTGATACTTTGTAGAATAAACACTTCACTTGGCCTTTACATAGGCTGTATGCTTATCACTCTCAGTTTGACTCAGATGTTCTTCAGTTCACAACACCCATCTATGATCCCACTCTCTAGTAACTGTTTTGTGGTTAACCTTTGGGCTTTATTTGCCTGGTCCTTTGAGTCTTACTGGTGCAACTACCCCACCTCTCCAGACTCCTCCAGACCCTTAGCCCTTCCTTAGCCACTTTATAAGTTCCTTTGGAGCAGTGTATCTGGTGTTTTGTGACCACTGAGATATTATACTGTGCACTCTCTGTCCACTCTCCTCTTTACATTAGAGGGTACCAGTGCAGAGTGCTATTCAACCACAGTTTTCTACATAAACTGCTATCTGGCTGTTGCCACAGAGCCCAGAGGCTTCTTCCTCTTCAGAGCTCTCCTGTTAGCTGACTACTAACTTTCTTTCAACTGTCTCTGCAAACTGTCAGCTCTCAACTGCCAGCTGTTCACAGTTATCTGTCACTCACTGAGAGTTCCGAGCCCTCTGGCCCCCACCACTCTCAGTCACATGACTCAGCAGCTCCTTTTTTTACCTGCCAAAGGATGGCCAATGTCCTTCAAACAACCCTGTCTCTCCTCCTGAAGGAGCACCGCCTGGTGGTGCTTCTTCAGATGGTTCCGCAGCCCGTGACGGTAGTTAGAAACGCTGAAAAGTAGCAGAGACTCTGTTTAAGTATGTACAGAGTATTTACAGTTTATTTACACTGGAATATATACACAGTCCTTTCTGAGTCCAACTCACTGTTCACTCGGACAAGGTACTTCGCAGACAAACGATCCCACAAAAGAGATGTCTGGTACTGTACAGTTCTCAATATATATATGTACAAAGACCAATCAGGTTGCAGCAATTTACATATAGCTGACTCATGGTGATTATGGCAGAGTCTGATGCAATCTGTCAGTCACCTGACTCCTGACTGTCACTGTTAGATCAGACAGATCTAACACAGCTGCTCATGGATGACTGACAGCTTGCCAGTACTATTACAAATACTGACAGCTCGGAGGTGGAAAGATGGCCAATATCCTTCCCTCGACTTACCCGGGACCTACACAGCTGGCACTGTGCAAAGTGGGGATTCTCTGTTACGACCTGGAAGTGGTTCCAGACCTCAGAGATGAAGGGGCTCCCCGGAGCTGCCTCCTGTGAGGAGCTCAGGCCAGACACATCGTGTCCTGGGGGGGGGCGGGCGAGGGGGGGGGGGGCAGAAAGAGAAGACTGAGCAGGGGGAAGGTTGTTGAGATGGGCGGTGTTTGGGATGCACCACTTCCATCTTCCTCTTCCTCCTCTCCTGGCCCCTCCTCCTGAGGCCTGTGATACATAGAGCCTAGAGATACCAGAGCAGTGGGCGGGCTAACCAGCCCCTCCTCCAGTGCCTCTAGAGCCCTCTTAGTCTGTGGAGTGAGCCCTGAGACCAGAGTATCCCTAAAGGTCAGCCCCATGGACAGCTCTTACGGCCCCTCCTCCTGCCGCCGAGTCTCAGCCGCAACGGCTTGAGGAGGGACTGCCTGAGCAGCAGACCACTGCCCAGTGCCAGCAGCACCTGCAGGCACCTCTGCTGGGGCCACCCCGAGAGCATCCTTCTCAACCATGAAGAGGGCCAGGCATGGCTTCTTCACGGCACCACTCGGGCCAGAGGTCGGAGTGGTGCCAGGATGCTCAGTTGTGGTCCTACACCGAGGTGTGGGGGAAACGGCAGCTTGTTTGAGAGCCAGTTTGGTGTCGTGGTGAAGTGCGCGGACTCTAATCTGGGAGAACCGGGTTTGATTCCCCACTCCTCCACTTGCACCTGGCTGGATGACCTTGGGCCAGTCACAGGTTCTTTCAGAGCTATCCTTGCAAAAGAGTAGTTTCTGTCAAGAGCTCTCTCAGCCCCATCTACTGCACAGGGTGTCTGTTGTGGGGAGGGGAAGGGAAAGGAGTTTGTAAGCCGCTCTGAGACTCCCTTGGGTAGTGAAGGGCGAGGTATAAATCCAACCGCTTCTTCTTCTTCTTCTCCCCTCCACCCCTCTAGGCTTTTCCTTTGCCTTACCGGCAGGGCCCCTCTGCGTTCCCTTCCTGCCGCTCATGTAGCCCCTGGCCAAACTCAGGCTAACTTGTGGGGAGGGTATTAGGAGCTCAACTTACTTGCACTATCACCTGACCCTAAAAAGCCTCACAATTTTTATAAACCCTCCCACCGAAAAACTATTTTTTCCCTTTCAGTAAAGCCTAACCTTGTTGTTGTTCAGTCGCACAGTCGAATCCGACTCTTCGTGACCCCATGGACCAGATCCCGCCAGGCCCTCCTGTCTTCCGCTGTCCTCTGAAGTTTTCTCAATTTCATGTTTGTTGCATCGATGACACTTTCTAACCATCTCATCCTTTGCCGTCCCCGTCTTCTTTGACCTTCAATCTTTCCCAGCATCAGGGTCTTCTCCAGTGAGTGCTCCCTTCTCATTTGGTGGCCAAAGTATTTGAGCTTCAGTTTCATTATCTGGCCTTCCAGGGAACAGTCAGGGTTGATTTCTTTTAGGATTGACTGATTTGTTCTTCTTGCAGTCCAAGGGACTCTCAAGAGTCTTCTCCAGCACCATAGTTCAAAAGAATCTATTCTGCGGCGCTCGGCCTTCCTTATAGTCCAACTCTCGCAGCCATACATGACTACTGGGAATACCATTGCTTTGACCATGCGGACTTTTGTTGGCAGGGTGATGTCTCTACTTTTTATCATGCTGTTTAGGTTCGCCATCACTTTCCTCCCAAGGAGCAGGCGTCTTTTAATTTCATGGCTGCAGTCACAGTCTGCGGTGATCTGGGATCCCCGGAACGTGAAGTCTGTCACTACTTCCATGACTTACCCTTGCTTAAAAAAATTTCTGGGTTTTTTTTAGAACTAGTGAAATTCTTCACTGACCCTGACTATGGTTTAAAGACTATCCTTGAGATGGCTTGTTGAGACCTTTTAAAAAGTTTTTTGGTTTTACACTACTCCTATCTATATTCTACTTGGAACCACCTGATTCCTTTGTGGAATGCAGGAAAAGCTCCCTAATTGAAAAACACACAAGCTGTGGGGGGGGAGTGCCTGTCTGACTTCACCAAAGTTCAGTCAGAGCACAACACAGCACACTACTTTTTAAAAAATTAAACGCTACTTAAACTGTTATCTTATGTGAAAACCAACCTGGCCTCTGTTTGCTCTCCTACCACTGGCCTAGTTAAAGGTAGAGCGGCTAAAGCCCTGTACTGAGATTTATTTTAAAATATTTGTTAAGAAGTAAACCTGAAAGTTTGTTTTAAAGCCTATTTAACAGTGGTGCAGCTAAGCCAGAAGCACACTCACAATAGAGCAGTGACCCCCCCCACGCCTAAGAAAGCTCAAACAAAACCTGAAAAAAGGCAACAAAGAGGCAACAGACGGAGCCTAAGCAGAAGGCCTGGTGACCCCCCTCCCAAAAAAAAACAAGCCAAGCCCAGCAAACACAATACAAATAATGTCAAAAATTGGAAAACTGCAAAAACAATGGAACAGAAACCAGACCAAGACCAGCAGAGAAAACCTAGGCCCCAGGCCTAGTCGGTACCCCCCCCCAAAAAAGCCCCCCAACACAAGCCCAGAAAATACAATAAAAAACTTTAAAAACCTTAAATTGCAAAAAGGCAAGAAAGCAACAGAAGCAGAACCACACACAGGAGAACCAAAAACGAAGACCCCCAGAAAGCGCCAGAAGCCAATAAATAAAGATGAAGCACAGAAAAAAAAATTAACTGCAAAGAAACAGCACAAGCTGGCAAAAACATAGAACCCTCTCCTCTCCCTCCCCCCAAAAAAGAACCAGAAAGAGGCTCTAGGGCCTGGAGGCCTACCCCCACCACCACACAGGTCCCACTAACCCACAAGGAATAAAGAAATATTTTTTAAAGTGCCCTAATAAATCAAACCAGTCTGAAGTCTTCACTCTTCAGTATCTTGATCCGTAGTCCACAGGCAGGCAGCACTGGGAGGAAAGGAGGCTCAAGGAGCAGGGGCAGCGGAAGCCATGCACAATCTCCAAGCCAACCTCTCTCTCTCACCAGCAACAGCAGGAAACAGGAGCAGCAATGGAGTCAGCCAGCCAGAGAGTCTCTTTTTATGCTCTCTGGGCATACACAGAAGGTTTTCAAAAAGGAACAACCTTCTGTGATTGGCCAGAGAGCAGATGCCAAAACCCTACTGGCCACCAGTGCTCCTTCCCTGGAAAAGGAGCAAGCTAGTAGCTCGGCTGAGCAGCACACAACAGCCTTGAAGAAATTTGCAAGCTGCAATGCATTTGTGAAATGCATTGCAGTGATTGGCTCTTGACTGTTTGAGGTCCCTCTTCCCCCCTCCCTCTTGCAAACAAGAGCAAGGAGCGGGAATTAGTGGGAAAGGGTGGGAAAACAGGGTTTCCGGGCGCCCTTTAACATTTAAAGCCCCCCATGGCCGCTTTCCAGCAATGCTGAAAAAATGCCGAAAAAACCCGAATTTTCCCTGGGGGGGTGGTTGGATATCCGAAAATGCTCATGGGAGCCTTTTAACCATCTGAAAAGCTGAAAAAAACCGAAAAGACTTTTTCGGGGAGGTTTCCAACTTGATAAACTGAAATGCAAACCCCTATTTGTCACACAGATCTATTCCGCTTATACTGGTTGGGATTTTGGGGTTTGATCTTGATGATGGCTTCATCCTTCCAGAAGAACATTTACTCTTGAATATCTTTCCTTCCCGTATAAGAATGATCACTTTCTCTCTCTTTCTCTCTTTTCCTCTGTGAATGAAGGCAGGAGTATAAGAGAGACTACGGTGGAGATAGACAACGGTCTTGCATCTAAAGAAAGGCTGACACTTTCCTCGAGAGAATCCCAAGAACATGTTTCCTTCTCAAATGAGCGGGTTGAGAGTGAGTATCCTTCACAGTTGTGTCAAGGGAAAAGGAAGGAAGTACCATGTGGGATTTCTGATTCACTTTTGAGCAATGCTTCGTACAATCATACAGCCTGCTGGGGAAGGAGGCCCTGAAAATTTGGAGGCTCAGAAGCTCCTTGTGGGCAAGAGCTCAACTGTGGCACTTGAGGGGGTGAGGGATCCTTAAATACTGGATATTCTGGGAAAAGGTGGAGGGGTGGTTAAGATCAGCCAAGGTGGACGAGGCCAAAGGGCCATTGTCAATCCGTTTCTACTGCAGTCACATAGTTGCCTTTGGACTTTACCACCCTCCCAGGTGCTAACAGGATTCTGGCTTTATTCCAGCAGAGGATGATCAGAGGCATGAAGTGGGTGTGGAAGTTCATCAGCAAATGCTAGATAAAGTTAAAAATGTAGACTTGAAAGAAAATGTCAGGAATCGAGGTGGACCGATGAGAAAGACAGTCGGTCATGTGGTTGAGAAGAGAGATGGAAGACGGCATAATGTACATATTACAAAGCACAGGATAATGAAGGCAACTAAATCTATTCGGTGTGAAAAGTACTGCAGAAACAGATCACAGCTCTTCATACGCCAAAGAATACAGAGAGCCAAGAAACCTTCTGAATGTTCAGAGTGTGGAAAGAGATGCAGTGTGAGTGGGAATCCTCAAAAGCATCTGACTATCCCCACAGAGAAGAAACCTTACAAATGTTTAGCATGCAGAAATACATTCACGCAGCATGGCAGTCTTCAACTCCATCGAAGAACACACATGGGGAAGAAACCTTTTGAATGCTCCGAGTGTGGAAAGAGATTCAGTCAGAGATGCCATCTTCAGATGCATCAGAGAACCCACACATGGGAGAAACCTTTTGAATGCTCAGAGTGTGGAAAGAGATTCAGTCAGAGTTACCATCTTCAGATGCATCAGAGAACCCACACAGGGGAGAAACCTTTTGAATGCTCAGAGTGTGGAAAGAGATTCAGTCAGAGTTACCATCTTCAGATGCATCAGAGAACCCACACAGGGGAGAAACCTTTTGAATGCTCAGAGTGTGGAAAGAGATTCAGTCACAGTAGCAGTCTTCAACTGCATCAGAGAACCCACACAAGGGAGAAACCTTTTGAATGCTCAGAGTGTGGAAAGAGATTCAGTCACAGTAGCAGTCTTCAACTGCATCAGAGAACCCACACAAGGGAGAAACCTTTTGAATGCTCAGAGTGTGGAAAGAGATTCAGTC
>NW_015161000.1:17243-23972 GCF_001447785.1 Gekko japonicus
CAGAGAACCCACACAGGGGAGAAACCTTTTGAATGCTCAGAGTGCGGGCAGAGATTCAGTTTGAGTAGCAGTCTTCAACGGCATCAGAGAACCCACACAGGGGAGAAACCTTTTGAATGCTCAGAGTGCGGGCAGAGATTCAGTTTGAGTAGCAGTCTTCAACGGCATCAGAGAACCCACACAGGGGAGAAACCTTTTGAATGCTCAGAGTGCGGGAAGAGATTCAGTGTGAGTAGCAGTCTTCAACGGCATCAAAGAACCCACACAGAGGAGAAACCTGTTGACAGCTTAGAGTGTGAAAAGAAATTTAGTACCAGTGGCAGTCTTGAACTGCATTGAAAAGCCATACAGAGGAGAAATCTTTTGAATGCTCAAAACGTGCAAAGGGATTCACTCAGAGTGACACTTTTCTACTGCATCGAGGAATCCACACAAGGAGAAACGATGTAACTGCTTAGTTATGAAAAGAGCTTTTCTCCTATTTCACACCTAAAAGACAATAACAGATCATATAAAGTACTGAAATACAATACTATAAGAAGCTTGCAACTACACTGAAACCTTACGCTACTCTGGAAGAAATGTTATAAATACTCAGAGTGTGGAAAGAGCTTTAACCATGTTCAAAACCTCAAAAGCTTCCCACAGGGAAGAAAGCAAGAATGGGCAATGGTTTCTGCTGCATGAAGTTTCAGCTGATCTCTCCTTTAACATCGAGGACTCTTCCCTTCTCAACGCTCAATGTCTGGCGAGAGCTTGAGGTACAGTTCCGATCTTCATGTTAATCAGAGAATGCATACGAAGGGCAAACTTTCCTATAGCTGGCCCTGGTGCTGGAATTTGATAAAGGCTGAGAAAGTAGTTACACAAAGAAAGGCCTTTTTCATTTTCCCCCTCCTCTGTGCAACTTGCTACTTCAGGTTATCTGCCGTTGTAACTCTGACACCTTCAAAACTGGCCAAAACACTTCCTTTCCCAAATTGTATGAAGCCATAGACAAGTTTAGAGGGTAACAGATACAGCTGTAACCCTAGTATGACCAGCTGGTATCCTTACTTCACAAACATTTTTACCTGACAATCAGTCTAGAGAGGCATTTCTCAACCCTAACCCCTCCCCAGTCCAGCCTGCTGTAAGGTTGTTGAAGCCCAAAGCATTCTGGCAGTAGGATTAATTTGGATTGAAAGGGAAAGGTTGTGTCCCCTAAACCAACAACTCAGTAATTTCTAGGGGGTTAGAACCCCCCCCACAACAACAACCAGGTTTTTTTTTAAAGTTTTATTTAAGTTTTCCGACAAAAAATAAAGTATACAACTTTTACACTTGTAGTTTTAACATCCTGGCGAGTCTATTACAGAGTTTGGTTCTTTACCCATTTATAGAAATCTGCCCATCTTTCTTTAAACACCTTATCATCTTTCCTTTGCAAAATTATTGTTAATTTGTCCATTTCTGCGACCTCCATAAGTTTTTCTACTAATTCCTTTCTTTTAGGAATCGATGGGGGACAAATATGGCTGCCCTAATGCTCAGATGTGTGTTCATGCTTCCGTTCCCCCTTTGGTCCTGAAGGGCCCACTGGGTCCAAGGGACCATCCTTAACTGAATGTACTCGCCACCACCTACAGACGGAAGGGGAAACAAGGACAGAACAGCAGGGCAAATTTGCATACAGCAGGCTGCAAGACAGCAGAGGACAATTCCAAAGCCCACTATGTTGAGGAATGAGACTGATATTTGCTTTATGGATTTATATTTGCTGCCAAACACTACATGGACTGTGCACACATACACCCATAGGCTCAAGAAAGCTGTTCAAATCACCTGTTGTGAGAAACACATAGATGGTGCCTGCATTACATGTTAATGAGGTTTCTAATACACAGCTACTAGCCTGAGGGAAGAAGCACACATCACCATTATGGTCAGCAGAAACAACAACTTAAGGAAAAGCAATCCCCCATTGATGAACTGTTGAAAGACACGTATTACGCATCTCTGCTTTACATCTGAAAGAGCATTTCCTGCCAGATGCCTCTTTGATTACCTGGGAAAGGCCAAGCATCATCTGCACATCAAGGAGGTTCCTTGACGCCAAACTTTCACAGTTGCCCAGATGCCATCCTCTTGAGTTAGATCTAGAGTTACAATATTGGCCAACCTTTTAGGTAGCCACACCTTACTACACACACCAATAGGGTTAGTTTTGAAACGGACTAACAGGTAGGTGGGTCCGCAAGTTGGCTCAGTTGCCACCCACCCAAAGATCCACCTATAAAAGGTAAGGGCCAGTGGTCTGCTTCTTGCTAGCCACCTTCCCCCCCCCAACACCCCCTGTCCGCTTTTAAACTCCTTTCATGTCCAGCTTCCTATACCAAATCCTTTGTTCCTACTTGATCTCTTGGTCTGCAGCCAAGAGGTCCACATATGCTGGCTGGCTTCTAGCTGTGTGTTAAAATCCCTAGTATTCTAATATTCTGGCCCCTCATTCTTCATTGAGACGGACAAGCTTCAGGACAGATAAGTATTGCTCCCCATTACCCTACCTGCGAATGCTAAAGTGACTACCTTTAAGCCGGTATTTCTGAGGAACTTGTTTGATTGTGTGTGTGAATCTGATTTGTTTGTATGTGATTCATATTCTTAAGGAACAGATTATTTTTAAACCAACAGCTTCGACTCCTTTCACTGGCAAACCCTTTGGGTGGATTAGACCTTGGTATACAAAGGCAAAGCACCCAGATTTAAATTTAGTTTGCCAACTGTTGTAGATAAAGTAGTTCAGCTAACAACTAAACCTACAAGGGCCACAAAACGTCTGGTTGAGCGACTCAAAATCAGGTAGCCAACCCATTAACCATGAACACAGGTTCACCCTACCTAAGAACCCATCTGAGGGATTCCCAGACAGAGTGAGCTAGCTTCATGATAGGTTGGGCCCTGTCATAGAACCATAAGATTTGGTCATCAACCCCCTGCACAAAGCATGAAATTCACAAATAACTCCTCCCCACACCCCTGTTCCCTGAAAGGCCAGATACTGAAGCTCAAATACTTTGGCCACCAAATGAGAAGGGAGCACTCACTGGAGAAGACCCTGATGCTGGGAAAGATTGAAGGTGCAAGAAGAAGGGGATGGCAAAGGATGAAATGGTTAGACAATGTTATCAATGCAACGAACATGATATTGAGCAAACTCCGAAGGATGGTGGAAGACAGGAGGGCCTGGAGTGATGTGGTCCATGGGGTTGCGAAGAGTTGGACGCGACTGTGCAACTGAACGACAACATACCCCCAGTGACCCCTGTTCCATGCCCAGAAGATGACAAAAATGGTATTTGGAGAGATCAAAAGTATCTGCATCGGTGGCTAGGATAATGTCAAGATGCAGTGTTCCCTGTAAGCTGTGCTAGGGGGAGCTAGTGCACAGAATTTAGGCTGGCTGCTCAAGGATTTTTGCTTCCAGCTCACAAGTATTTTTCCCTCTATTGGAAACAATGGAGGATGGGGGCACCTCCTTGGGCTTTTAGAATTGGACCCTCTGGTCCAGGGTTGGCCAAACTCGCTTAATGTAATTTTGTTGTTGTTGTTCAGTCGTACAGTTCAGTCAGACTCTTTGCGACCCCATGGACCAGATCACGTAAGGCCTTCCTGTCTTCCGCCGTCCTCTGACGTTTGCTCAACTTCATGTTCATTGCATCTATGACACTGTCTAACCATCTCATCCTTTGCCGTCCCCGTCTTCTTTGACCTTCAATCTTTCCCAGCATCAGGGTCTTCTCCAGTGAGTGCTCCGTTCTCATTGGTGGCCAAAGTATTTGAGTTTCAGTTTCATTATCTGGCCTTCCAGGGAGCTATGGCAGGTCCTTAAAGAGATGGGAGTACCAGACCACCTCAAATGTCTCTTGAGAAACCTGTATGAGGGTCAAGAAGCGACAGTTAGAAAATGTAATAGCCACATAGAATAAGCGTCAGATGTTTGAGAGCCGCAAGACACAAATAAATATTACACACATATTTTTATTGGAAAACATGCAGATTTGCTTTTTATTAACATTAAATGAGACTTCCAAAAATAAAAACAAAAGGGGTAAAACCAGATATTGATAATGATGTAATGATATTTGTCTAAGAGAGAGAGAAATGGAGAGGTGAAAAGAAGGAATGAAAGAGGCGGAGAGAAAGAGAAAGCAAATAGGGAGGGAGAAAGAAAAAGAAAGGTGGAAAGAAAGCAAATCGATGGGGGAAGGAAGAGAGAAATAAAAAGCAAATAGTGTGGGTGGTAGAGAGGGAGAAAGAAAGGGAAAGTGGAAAGAATGAAATAGGTGGAAAGAAAGAAGAAGAAAAAACAAAGCAAATATATGGGGAAGAGAGAAAGAAAGAAAGCAAATAGATGAGGGAGGGGGAGGAATGAAGAGAGAAAGGCTGGAAGGGAGAAAGAGTGAAAGGTGGAAAAGAAAGCAAATAGATGGAGGGAGGGGGAAACAAAGGGGGAGAGAGGTGGTAAGAAAATTATTAAATGGGAGAGAGGGGTAGAAAGAAAGCAACTTTAAATGTGTTTTCTAAACCCCCCTCCCGATGCCCCCACACAAGCCACCTTGGCTTGGAGAACTGATTTAAAGAGACAAATGCCTTCTCTGAACCAAGCCAACCAGCTAGTCTGGCTCGGCTTGGAAAACACATTTAACTTTAGATGGGGAGGGAGAGAAGAAAGAGAGAGAGAGAGAGAAAGGTTGAAAGAAAGCAAGTAGGGGAGGGAGGGAGGGAGGGGTGAAAAGAAAGCAACTTTAAGTACATCCTCCAAGTCCCCCCCCCGTCAGCTGGCTTGGCTTGAAGAAGGTATTTAAAGATACAAAGGCCTTCTCCAAGCTGGCTGGCTTTGAGAATGTATGTAAAGTTAAAGTTGCTGCCTTCTGCCCCCCCCCCCCCCCCCCGCACCTCAAGCCTGCCCAGCGAGGGGCTCACTAGCTGGGGAAGGGAAGACCAATCTGTAAGGCATGCCAACCCTTCACTTCCCCAGCCACTCTGCCGGGAGCCACACAATATGTGTGAAAGCCGCATGTGGCTCCTGAGCCGCAGTACGGGCCACCCCTGCTATAGATTGTGGGGGAAACCCAAAGAGCCATTCATGGGGAGAATGCTTGAGCTTTCCTACAGGACTGGAAAGCCTGGGGGGGCCCTTGAGCCCAGCGTCCCTACAGATTCTCTTTTGCCTTTCACCATCCAGCTAGACCCACCCACAAAAATGATATACTCTCAGTTTTCCAGTGGAATGTCTTTAGGGTCTAAGAGGCTGGTTGGAACCTCTTGAACCACGAGCGTACAGTCATGAGAACTTTCACAGACTGAGTCATTCAATGGAGGGGTCGCTGGATTCAGGGTGGGCCATCGCTCCCATCTCCCATGTTCAGAAGTCAGCAGAACAGTCCCCAGTTTGGTGTAGTGGCTAAGTGTGCGGACTCTAATCTGGGAGAACCGGGTTTGATTCCCCACTCCTCCACTTGCACCTGCTGATGTGACCTTGGGTCAGTCGCAAGCTCTGGCACAGCTGTCCTTGAAAAAGAGCAGTTTGTGTCAGAGTTCTCTCAGCCCCACCCAAGTCACAGGGTGTCTGTTGTGGGGAGGGGAAGGGAAAGGAGTTTGTAAGCCGCTCTGAGACACCTCTGGGTAGTGAAGGGCGGGGTATAAATCCAATCTCTTCTCTTCTTCTTCTTCTTCTATTTGGTCAGCCTAGGGCATGAGACATGTTGACTACTAGATGGTGCTTTAGCACAACCTTCTGGGATTTAGAGCCATATAGCAAGAGGTGTTTGCTGGAATGTTAATGAGAATGGTATCAGGATTCAGAACAATGTTATGCCTTGGTTGTGCACAGTGCTCCCTCTAAGCTGTGGAGTCATGTGAGCAAAAATTCCACTTTTTTTTTCTTTCTTTTTTTTTTTGTTAAACTCTTTAAAAAGAGAGATTTTATTGCTTTTAATTTGAGAAAGAGGGAGGGTATATAGCTGGAGTAAGAAAAGGGCGAGTGGTATTAGTATGTTAATCTTTTGTTAGTAATAATCCAATCTTCTTTGGCTTCTCCCGTGAGATGATCGATCGTCTTTCATCGTATCTTGTAGAGAATAAAAGTGTTAATTTATTAGTAGTGTCCCTTTGGTTTATTGTTAATAAAGTCTTTTCATGCACTTCATGAACCTATCCTCATTTTCTGGGCATCCTTCCTTTCACATCTCTCAAACTGTAAGATGGGCCTTCTCCTGCTCCTTCTTCTTCCGGCTTTTTGTCCTCCCTCTCTGAGCCACTGTCCTCTTCGATTCCAACCATCTCCCACTTGGCAAGTGCTGCTTCCTCTGAACTGGCGTGTCTCTTCATGAAGTCTTGAGCTTTGAAGATGGAGTCAATCTTCTCTCTTTTATCTTTGAACTTGAAAAGAAGTCCTTTGGAAATCAACCACCTGTAGCTAATTTGATTGTTTTGCAAGAATAGGGTCAGTCCTTTATATGCCTTCCGCTTCATCTGGATTTCAAATGGAATATCTTTCAAAATTCTAACTGTCTGTTCTCCGATCTTCAAAGGCGTTGCTGAAGATGCTCTCAGGATTTGATCTCTAATCCTCTGTTTGGTAAACTTGACCACCACTTCTGCCGGTAGGTTATTCATCTTTGTAAAGTTGGAGTAGGATCTGTAAACCAGATCCATCTCCTCGCTTAATTTATCCGCTTCCAAACC
>NW_015161000.1:24081-47874 GCF_001447785.1 Gekko japonicus
TTTCCATGCTTGACAATGTTTGGTTTATTTTTTGCATTTGCTCCAGCAGAGGGCGCAGTACCTCGCTGTCTTGTTGATTGACAGTCGGCTCAGTGAGGCGGGGACTAGAACCAGAAGTTCCTCCCAGCTTCTTTGGCTGCTTCTCCTGAAACTTTTTCTGCCCCGACATCTTGTTTTATTGTTTACTTTTTAAAAGTTCGTGCCGCACAGCTTAAGGATGATTTTCTCTGCCTCTCTTTAAACAATTCACCACAAGGTAACACCACTCTTCTAATTTTTCAATCCCCCCCTTTTCTCACTTTTAATACAGTCTCTATTCATGGGGGGGGTCTCCCCCTCCTCCCTCCCGCTTTTCCGATAGGGGGGGGATGCGCTTATCTCTTTTCCTCCGTTTCGATCGTCAACTCACGTTTTCTGCTGATTGCTTTCACTTTTAATCGCTCTTTCGCTTCACCACTCTGTGACGTCCGGCGGCGTTGCTAGTCCCCGTATGGGGGCACAACAGCGGCAGGGCCATTGGGGCATGGGGCGAGCCTCAATTTCTGACCTTCGGGCTGGGAAAGAGGCACATCCCCTGAGCGCCCCGAGTCGGAGCCCCTTCCTGGGGCTCGTCAGGGTCTTCGCTTATGCGGATCCCCTCCCTTCACCGTGCGTGGGCGAGTCACCTTCGGGAGCCTCCCAAAGTTGCGATTGCCATTCGCAACGGCCAAACCGGAAGCCCCCAAAATTCCACTTTGTGAGCTACTGGCATTAAAGTTGTGAGTGAGTGATTTGGCGACAGCATAAATTTGTTTGCTCTGGAGCCATCCCTTCCTGAGCTAAGAGATAAAACTGTGTGAGCCGGAGGCTAAAAACCTGGGAGACAGCTCACACTAACTCAGCTTAGAGGGAACACTGGTTGCACGTGTGCATTTATGGACCCCAGGGGCCTGAATGGGACTCCAGACCACTTCTCCATTAGGACCCCTCCTTGGTTTCTGCATTGCAAGCAGACCAGCCAGGAACCAAGATTCCCTGCTCTAAGTAAGAGTCAGTCAAGGGGTGCAGTCCCCCTTTTAGCTCTCAGGGAGTGGGACATGGCGTCACAGCAGGAGGGCTCAAGTCCAGGCCACACAGTGATCTGAAGGGGGGGTGTCTCTGATTTAAGGAGTCCTCCACGTTGGAGTGTCCCCGCACTGAACTCTCCTCTATGGACCAGCGCAGCCATTTCCGTAGGGACCCAGCAGTTATCTGGAAAGGAACGAGCTGCTCCGGGATGGCAGCTTCTGGGTGTTTTAACAGCAGGTGGATAATAATAATGATAATAATAATACTTTCAATTTATTGATCGCTTTTTCCCACTCATGCGGGCTCAGAGCGATTTACAGTTACTCAGAGACAATGGACTAACAATGTATTTGTGGGGGATAGGGAAGACAACATACAATATTTAATCACACACACATTGTAGCTGGTCAGAGGATCCATCTGCAGGCTGTATCAGTCATGTCACGACTGCATGTATTCTGTCGGCTGGCTCTCGATGTCGCACTGCCACACTGCCATCCGCCTGGCCGATTCGCTCCACTGCAGGGCATGCCGAAACAGATTTTCCCCCTCCTTGTTGCCAAATGTAGGACTGGGACCACCAGAGGAGGATGCTTCTCCAGGGCCGGCCGTAGCCCCAGACTTGGCCAGGGCGGGCTCACACGGCGCCCATTCCGGTTGGGAGTGGAGAGGCAGCCAGGACACTTTACCCAGCCTGGGTGGGGCCACCACTGGTAGGCTTGCTGTCGCCACGGATGGGCTCACCACTGCCGATCAACTATTTGAGGCCCAGGTTAGCGGAGTGGCTGGGGGGAATCGCTAGACAGGAGGCCTCGCTGGCTCTGGTGGCTTCCAAGACCCTGGGGGGCACAGGGGGAAGGAAGGAAGCCCATCCCACCCAGTAGGACGTGGGTGGGGGTAGAAAGGTGGGCAGGTTAGGCATTTCATAAATGAGGGAGGTTTCTTCCTCTCCTATACATGGGATGTTTTGACACCTCTCCTATGCAAGAGAAGAAGAACTCGGGAGCATTCTCACATTAACCAAAAAGCTGACATTTCGGCACACAACCAGTCTGCCGTTTCTCAGGGCTTCCGGCCTTTTCCATCATGGTTCTGGCTCCGTGGACCAGGCTCCCTGAAGAGGGGGTGGGGCCCTGCTGGTTCACCGGGGCTTCGATGGAGGTTTGCATTCCAGGCATCTCTTAAGGGACTGAGGGGGAGAGAGATGAAGTTTGCTACTGTATTTTGGGTATCAACTGGAAATCTTTAAATAGTTTCGTAAGCGGCCTTGACTGATATACATGGCAATGGCGGTACGGTATTGGTAAAGTGTATAATGAACATACAGTCAGCGGTAAATTCCACTATTAGCAGGCCCAGACTGGAAATAATATTGGCACAGGGCATAGATGGTGAAAAATAGCTCCTTACCTAAATGCCTGACAGAAGAGCTCCATCTTCGCAGCCCTGCAGAACTGCGAAAGGTCCCTGGTCTCTTCCGGAAGCTCATTCCACCAAGTTGGAGCTGCCACAGAAAAAGCCCTGGCCAATGCTACCCTGGCGTCCTTAAGGCCAGACGATTTTGCGACCCTGACAGTAGTGCTCTCCAGGTCCCTAGCGCTTACGGGCCCAGCCCCCCTGCAGTTTAAAAAATATATATTATGTTTTATTTTCAATTTTCCATAAGCATAACAATAACTTAACAATTGTCAACTTCACATAGCAAAGTAAATATTAGAAACAAGCTGTGTTTTTTTAATAAAACTTCAAATATATGATATATTCTATAGTCTATGTATTTGGCAGGTAAGCCATTTTCTTCCATATTAGTTGTTGAAATATAAGAAAAAAGGCAAACAATTTTTCAACAAAGTTTGATTTTATCAGTGAGTTATCAGGGATGCTTTCTTATCCATTACTATCATGTCCCAAAGTTTTGAAAACCATTGTTTTACCGTTGGAATTTTTCTGTTTTCCATCATTTCGCTATTAAAATTTTTGCTGCTGAAAGCATTATAGAAGTGATTTCAGCTTTATATTTAGTGAGGTGAGATGTTCGTCCTCCCAAATATTTAAAAGGATGGATTCTGGAGATTTCGGGATTTGTGTCCCTATTATTTTTTCAATAATTGGGAAAAGTTTATTCCAGAATAGAGCGATTTTCGGACATGCCCACCAACAGTGCAGGTACAATCCTGTTTGCCCACATCCTTTGCAGCATTTAGGATCTTTAATAGTTTTAGAATGGAATAATCTCAAAGGTGGTCTTGCAAACATTTTGTAATTTTGAAGTCTAAAATTTAATGATTTTGTGGTGTAAAGGTGTGAAGACCATAACTTACTCCATTGCTCTTCTGTCAATATTAGGTCACAGTCTTCGTGCCAGGCTTGTTGTTGTGATGAGCTGGCAGCCCAAAGGTTTTGAGATTATTCGTTCCTGCTGCATCCTGCTTTATTAATCGTTCAAATTTTGTAAGAGGTCTATTTGTCTGATTTGAAAGGTCATTAGATGTAATCGCATGAGAGATCTGCTGGGATTGGAACCATGGAATTTTAAAGTTGTAAAAGTAAAGGTTCCCTTGCTCGAAAGCCAGTCGAATCCGACTCTAGGGTTGCGGTGCTCATCTCCGTTTCAAAGCCGAAGAGCCAGCGCTGTCCGAAGACGTTTCCGTGAGGCGGCTCTACGGGGCTGGTGCTCTTTGGGAAACATGTGGGGGAAAGGTGGTCCCTCAGGTAGGTAGGGAGGTCCCTGACCATAAAGGGCTTTAACACCGAGAGCTGACTGCGAGCTGAGAACTTTGAATGAAAGCTACTACCGTCATACGAATATCAACGACTCCTAGGTACTTTAGTATGGTTTTAATTTGTTTGACTTGTAAAAATGTAACTATCTGCTTTTATGTAAGCCGCCCTGAGCCAGCTTCGGCCGGGAGGGCGGGGTAGAAATTTGAGAAACAAACAAACAAATAAATAAAGGCAAGCACCATTGAGAAGGTTTCTCTTGTGAGCGAGTGCTCTGCTTCTTAGTAAGGCTGTGGCTGATGCACAAGCGTTTTCCACTCTCCAGCCACGGATGTGGTCTCTCTCCTGTGTGGCTTCTCTGGCGATGAATAAATAGGGTTGCTACTGACATGAAGCTTTTCCCACCTGTAAGGCGAAAGCATCCCTCTTGGTGTCATGGTTCAGTGCGCGGACTCTAATCTGGGAGAACCGGGTTTGATTCCCCCCTCCTCCTCCCCTTGCACCTGGCTGGATGACCCTGGGCAAGCCGTAGTTCTGATAAGAGCTGTTCTTGAAAAAAGAGCAATTTCTGTCAAGAGCTCTCTCAGCCCCACTGACTTCACAGGGTGTCTGTTGTGGGGCGGGGAAGGGAAAGGAGCTTGTAAGCCGCTCTGAGACACCTTCAGGTAGTGAAGGGCGGGGTATAAATCCAATCTCCTCTTCTTCTTCTTCTTTCTTCCTAAGGGTTAATGTGAACACTAGTGGATAGACTCCAACTGGCCCTTGCCTGTAATTTCTGGGCTACCAATAGGATTGGAGGGATTAGGATCCTAGCCCAGGACGAAGCTTGACATAGTACTTCAACTGGGTGATTCACATACAGTTATGTATTCCATTGGTAGCCACTGAATACATCACAGGGGAAAAACTGGAGACTTTGGGGGTGGATCCAGGAGGGGGGGGTTGGGGGGGAGGAACTCTGCGTGATCCAATGCCATACAGTCCACCCACCCCCCCAAAGCAGCCATTTTCTCCAGGGAAGCTGATCTCTGTCAACTGGAGATCAGTTGTAAAAGCAGATCTCCAGGCCACTCCTGGAGGCTGGCAACCCCACGTTCCACCTTTCTGGAGTCATTTTGGACCCGCAGGGGTGAATAAAAGTGCGAGAGTTCTGCACTGTCATTTCTAAAACACCGTGCTCCAGTGTCTGCCATGCACCCCACTGTTTTGGATTGTCTTTTGCAGGTCTGTTACTGTTTTGAACGCCCGTTCCGGAGGCATTTGGGCCTGGAAGAGGTTTTAAAAAGTTCTGCACCGCCCTTTCTGAAATATTGCTCTGCAGTGTCTGTGATGCGTGCAATTGTTCTTGCAGGACTATTGCTCGTTCAATGCCAATTCCGGCTTCTCTCCAGTCCCCTGGATCATTCCTGCCTTGCAAGAGAGAAATGACCGACATGAGAGTCAACCTTCCCAGGACTTGCAGCAAAGGCTGGGCCCTTCTGTGCGGGTCTCTAGAACCCTCCCTCTCCTTTCCCCCACTTTAGAAGCAAACCCCCCCCCCCCCTCGCTCGGCCTCTCTAGCAAGCACCTCGGCTGTTTTAACCCTTTCCGAGCTGCAGAGGCAGGGGAAAAGACTTCCTGTCCAAGGCGGGGATTCCCCGCTTTTCTCCTTCCGTCTCTGCGGCTGCAAACGGGAGAGTTTCTTCCCCGGGGGCGGCAGCGAGCCCTCGTTGCATTTGTCTGGTTCCTCCCCCGGTTCAATCCTGCTGGGTTCCGGACGCCTTGCGGCGAACAGCTCTGCTTTGCTCAGGGATTTCAGGAACTCTGCAAGGACAGGCTCCGGGGCCGCCGCCCTGGTTGCAAGCGATTGACGTAACGCGGCTTCTCTGTTAGTCCACTCCCGGATCCTGGCACGCTATTGTTCTGCGGGAACAGGCTCGACCGGTTCCAGGTTGATGACTCAGGCTCAGCACCGAACACCCACGGAACGGGGAGGGTCGGAAAAGTAAGTAAGGCACGGGGGGGGGAGAGAATAAGCCTTTATCTCTTGGAAGGGAGGGAGGCGGGGATCGTGCCAAGCCGTGGCTTTCCCGGGGTTGCCCGGGTTTTTTGCAGGGGGGGGGGGTCGGTTAAATAGTAGAATTTTTGCTGCCGGGACTCCGCGGCGGAGAGGTTTGCTTGGCTCCAAGGCGCCCCCGGCGGGCTCCCCACCCCCTCCCCGTCTTGCCCTGCAGTTTGCGAAGCGCCAGGAGGAAGTGGTGGCGGCTACAAGCATGGACGGCTTCAAAATGGAATTAGATAGGCATCTGGAGCAGAGGTCCATCAGTGGCTGTTAGCCACAAGGTATAGATAGGGGCTCTGGGGCAAGGGATGCTCTGTCTTGTTGGTGCTTGGGGGGGGGGGGGGGGGGGGGACGGGGGGGGGGGGGCGGTGGCAGAGGGAGCGTGATTCGGCCAGCCCTCTGTGGTGGTGCTGCGCCAGTCCTCAGTCACTCACCGTCTCCACCAACCTCCGATTTCCAACCTCCTCTCCTCTCCCCCCCCCCTTCTTATATGTACTCTCGGTCTGGGGCAAGGGATGCTCTGTCTTGTTGGTGCTTGGGGGGGGGGTCAACGGTGGGAGGGGCTCCTAGTGTCCTGGTCCAACTGCTGGACCTCCTGAGGGCACCTGGTATTTTTGGCCACGGTGTAACACAGAGTGTTAGACTGGATGGGCCATTAACCTGATCCAACACTGGCTTCTCGTATCTTCTTATATGAACTCAAGGTCTGGGGCAAGGGATGCTCTGTCTTTTGGGTGTGTGGGGGGGCAAGAGTGGGGGGGCCTCTAGTGTCCTGGCCCCACTGCTGGACCTCCTGATGGCACTGGTATTTCTGGCCACAGTGTGACACAGAGTGTTGGACTGGATGGGCCTTTGGCCTGACTCAACATTGGAGTCTCTTATGTTCTGGGGGGGGGGACCTCTCCTGAGGCTGAACCAGACAAGAGCCATAAAGACCCCACGAATACCCCTCCCGCCCCTTTTTCTATCCAGTTTGCCCTGGAGAGGTGGCCGGTGTGTCTCTTGCTAGCCAGCCCAGGCTCACGGCTTTCATAAGAACATAAGAGGTGCCAATGTTGGATCAGGCCAAAGGCCCATCCAGTCCAACACTCTGTGTCACACCGTGGCCAGAAATACCGGGTGCCATCAGGAGGTCCACCAGTGGGGCCAGGACATTAGAAGCCCTCCCACTGTTGACCCCCCCCCAATGCACCAAGAATACAGAGCATCACTTGCCCCAGAACCCCTATCTATACCTTGTGATATCTATACCCTATCTATACTCTCCCCCTCCACACCAGGGTGACCCCGGAGCACAAAGCCTCCCTGGCCCCCACAGCAAAGCCAGTGAGAGGGTCAGTACTGGTGGCGATGGATGGAACAGGGGCGGGGGGCTGGGAGTGTGTGCGAATCCAGCCCAGTTGAGCAAGTGCCGGCCATTCGTGTCCAGTGGCTCTCTCTGAGGCCCTTTGGGGGCCCCCGGAGAAACACCCGTCACCCTCCTTAGAGCAACCTCTGTGAAGGTCGGCCGGCCTTCTCATCTCCAGGAGGCTGAGAGAGGGCAGCTGGCCTGAGACCAAGGTTGCCAGCTCCGGGGCTGGGGGAGTCTGGACACTATACTTCCGTTGATACAGCCCACAATCGCATTTAACATAAGAACATAAGAGACGCCAATGTTGGATCAGGCCAAAGGCCTATCCAGTCCAACACTCTGTCACACAGTGGCCAGAAATACCAGGTGCCATCAGGAGGTCCAGCAGTAGGGCCAGGACACTAGAAGCCTCCCACTGTTGACTCCCCCAAGCACCAAAAAGACAGAGCATCCCTTGCCCCAGAGTCCCTATCTATACCTTGTGACTAATAGCCACTGATGGACCTCTGCTCCAAATCTTATATTCTAATAGGAAGAGTTTTTTTTCTCTGTGCGGATACTTATTTCCGCCAATAGGGGCTCACTCTCCCCCAACAGCTTTTCCTACATAGTTAGTAGACTTCCTGGGTTTGTAGAAAAATCCAAAAACTAAAAAAATCCCTTCAGGGACGGCTGAATTCCCCCCAAAAAACTTTTGAAATGGCCTCTGCAGGGATCTGCTTCAGGCATCAACTGTGAGAGATTAGAATGTTGGGGGGGGGGCGGCTTCTAACTGGCTCTGTCAGTCAAAGGGTGGGGGAAGGGCCCTTTCCAGACCTATTTTGGCCTTTCAGGCAGGCAGGGAGGAAGGGAGCCTTGGGGCCAGGCCTTACAAGGGTTGCCAGTGCCAGGCTGGGGGATTTCTAGAGATTTTGAGGTGGACTGTAAGGAGGGCTGGGATTGGGGAAGGGAGAGGCCTCAGCTGGGTATAATGCCACAGAGTCCACCCTCCAAAGCAGCCATTTTCTGCAGGGAGACATACCTCTGCTGTCTAGAGTCCAGTTGTAATTCTGGGGGGTCTCCAGGTCCCATTTGGAAGTTGGCAACTCTAGGCCTGGCAGTAGTCTAGGGTTGCCGGTCCCCCCTGATTTGCATGACTCACCTAGCCTCGGCTGCTTGAAAGCCAGTGAGGTGCAGCAGTTAGAGCTTCAAAGTAGGGTCTGCAAGTCCCAGGTTCAGATCCCCATCTTGCAGTGGAAGCTGGCTGCGTGATTTTGGACCAGTCACATATTTCAGCCTCACCAGCCTCACAGGGTTGTTGTGCAGATAAAAACGAGGAGGGAATAATGAAAGCTGCTTTGGTCCCCACTGTGGAGAAAGACTGTAATTTTCCTAGGTAGAGGCTGGGGGGTGGAGATGGAAAGCATAAGACAGAGAGGCAGATAAAGGTAGGTTGGCTGTTGGGTGGGAAGGAAATAGGGTTGCCAACTCCAGGTTGGGAAATTCCTGGACATTTGAGGGGTGGAGCCTGGAGAGGAGGGGAGGAACTTTGGACTGGTGTAATGTCATAGACTCCACCCTCCAGCCATTTCCTCCACAAGAACTACCATTACCAGCCTCCGGGTGAGGACTGGAGATCACCCAGAATTACAACTGTTGTCCAGGCAACAGAGATCAGTTCCCCTGGATAAAATGGCTGTTTTGGAGGGTTCAGTCTATGGCATCATACCCTGCTGAGGCTGCTTGCCACCCCAAGCCTCATTGTCCCAAGGCTCCACCCCCAAATCTCCAATCAGGAAGACAACCAAGGAATACTGTACAGGTATGTGGAAAGGGAGCTACCATCACCTTATTTTTTTAGAAATTTTCCTTTTTTAGCTTACATATCAGGTCTACATACAGACTATGGATGCAGTCCAACAAGAATATTCAGCAGGTAGGTGGCTAGGAGCACTGCCACTACTGCTGCTGCTCTGCGGAGTAGGGGAGGAAGCAGGCAGGAGGCTGGGAGAGTGATGGGGGCAGAAAGAAAGAATGATAGGGTGGGGGCAGGAAGAGTGGGGAGGCAGAAAAACAAAGAGAAAGATGACAGGTCAGAAAGGGAGAGGAAGTCACATGCATGGAGGAGAAATAGTGTGAGAGAGGTAGGGGGTGAGGAGAGGAAGCAAAGGTGTGACGAATGAGATAACCATCCCGCAAGTTTCTCGCGGGCCTCCACTTGTGCTTATCTAATTCCCTTTTGAAGCTGTCCATGCTTGTAGCCGCCACCACTTCCTGTGGCAGTGAATTTGCCTTTTTAATCACTGCATCACACTGCTGAGTCATGTTCAGTTTATGGGCCACTAAGACCCCAAATCCTTTTCATAGACACTAATGCCAAGACATGTGTCCCCCATCCTATAATTATGCATTTGATTTTTGCTACCTAAATGCTGGACTTTACATTAAAATTCATTTTAAATGTTTTGGCCCAGTTTTCCAGCCTGTCAAGATCATCCTGTATCCGGACCAAGAGAGAGATCTTGGAGTCGTAGTAGATAATTGACTGAAAATGTCGAGACAGCGTGCGACTGCAATTTAAAAAAGCCAACGCTATGCTGGGGATTATTAGGAAGGGAATTGAAAACAGATCAGCCAGTATCATAATGCCCCTGCATAAATCAGTGGTGTGACCTCACCAGGAATACTGTGTGCAGTTCTGGTCACCACACTTCAAAAAGGATATTATAGCATTGGGAAAAGTGCAGAAAAGGGCAACTCGAATGATGAAAGGGTTGGAACACTTTCTCTATGAAGAAAGGTTAAAGCGCTTGGGGCTCTTTAGCTTGGAGAAACGACGACTGAGGGGTGACATGATCCAGGTTTAGAAGATTATGCATGGGATAGAGCAGGTCGAGAAACAAGTACTTTTCTCCTTCTCTCGCAATACAAGAACTCGTGGGCACTCAATGAAATTGCTGATCAGTCAGATTAGAACGCATAAAAGGAAGTACTTCTTCACCCAGAGAGTGATTTACACATGGAATTCATTTGCCATAGAAGGTGGTGGCAGCTACAAGCGTGGACAGCTTCAAGAGGGAATTGGATAAACATGTGGAGCAGAGATCCATCAGTGGCTATTAGCCAGGAACTCTCGGTTTGGGGCAAGTGATGCTCTGTATTCTTGGTGCTTGGGGGGGGGGGGAGCAAAAGTGGGAGAGCCCCCTGATGGCACCTGGTATTTTTGGCCAATAGGTGACAGAATGCTGGAATGGATGGGCCCCTGGCCTGATTCAACATTGGTTTTCTCTTATGTATTTATGACTCTTGTCTTCAACCGTATTTGCTACCCCTCCCAATTTAGTATCATCTGCTAATTCAATAAGCCTTATATCTTTATAAAGATGTTGAACAAAACACGTTCCATGACAGATCCCTGAGGCACTCCACTGATCACTCCTCTCCAAGAGGATGAGGGACCATTCACAAGCACCCTTTGGGTGTGATCTGTCAAGCAGTTACAGATCCACCTAACACATAGGATCTAAACCACATCTTACGAAGTTGTCAACAAGAATATTATGTGGAA
The DNA here is from genome assembly GCF_001447785.1 of Gekko japonicus. NCBI lineage: Eukaryota > Metazoa > Chordata > Lepidosauria > Squamata > Gekkonidae > Gekko > Gekko japonicus. The sequence goes on from NW_015161000.1 coordinate 34,789, forward strand.
CTTTATCAAAAGCCTTACTAAAATCAAGATAAACTGTGTCTACAGCCTTCGCCTGATCCAGCAAGGTTGTAACTTTTTTTTTAAAAAAAGAGATAAGGTTAGTCTGACATGACTCGTTCTTGAGAAACCCATGCTGGCTCTTAATAATCACAGCCATCCTTTCTAATTGCTCAAGGACTTTCTGATGATTTGTTCTAAAATTTTCCCAGGTGTAGGTGTCAAGCTGACGAGTCAGTAGTTACCTGGATCCATCTTTTCTCCCTTTTTTATTATTTTTTCTTTTCATTATGCACTACAAACATACATGAAAACAAACAACGCATAACTACCACTACCAAACATAAAACATATAACAGGAGGCTTATTTCATATTCTATTCTTCAATTATATATTTGTTACATTTCTAATCTCATTGTCTATTTTACTAGCTTTATTTTTTCTGCGTTCTCAGATTTCCATCAAGTCATTACGCTTATATTATACCAGTCATAAAATCTCTTCCAAGTTTTTTGAAAAGTCCATTCTGTTCCAGCTCATTTCCCCCCTTCTTGAAGACGGGGGCAACATTGGCCCGCCTCCAATCTTCTGGCACCTCACCTGGTGTACGAGAGGATGGATCCTTCCTCTCCCTCCCTGGCACAAGGCTTCCGTGTTCTCTGGCACCTCCAGAGGCGGATCTTTCACTGGGGAAACCCCAAGCCGTTTCTCTGAATGTCCAAGCCCCACTAGGGGTTGCCAGGCAATCTCCCTTTGAAATTCCTTTGTACAAGAACCGAATGTCCTGGAGGGTTAAAATATTCCCCACTGGTGTTTGCATGTTATGGTTTCTGATGTCAAGACTGCTGTCCATTAGTTCTTTGTTGAAGGGATTAGCCTCTTTTGGGTGTGTCGGTTTCTGAGATTCAAGAGCCCGGCGCCCTGATCTCTTCCTGCCAGAAAGGGGGGCGGGCAGAGGTACAAGGCAAAGTGGAATCCGCTTGATCGGAGCAGGGGAGAAACGCTCCTTGGCAGGAAACCAGCCCCTGCTGAACTCTGCCTGGTGTCATGGTGAAGAGTGACGGACTCTGATCTGGAGAGCCGGTTTTGATTCCCCACTCTGACCTCCACATGAAGCTGCCGGTCGAGTCCCAGTTCTCCCAAAATTCTCTCAGCCCCACTTACCTCACACTGTGCCTGTTGTGGGGAAGGTAAAGGAAGGGGGTTGTGAGCCACTTTGAGACACCTTAAGGCAGAGAAGAGTGGGGCATAAAAACCTCCATATGACCCCCTCCCTCCTAGGGTGGTGGGAGCACAGTGGCTTCTGCCCTTATCTAGTGCTGGGTTAGAGGATGTGGGCCGGAGACCAGTTCCCAGGTGGTGGCCCTGGCCAAAGTTTTCCTCCTGAGTCAGGCAGAGGAGAAGAGGCAGGCAGGACAGGTGAGGGGGTTTCCTCCAAGTATGTCTAATTCAAGGAATGATATTGGGCTTTATCCTAAAGGTTCCCTGCCAGATAATTGCCCAAGTTTTGATCATCCAAGTGGGAGATTTCGTGGCCTCTTTCAGCAGCCTCTTCTACTAGAGAATTTCTGATCCCTCCAGATAACTCAGCAGGTCTCCACATGGAAGGGGGTGCAGAGTCTGGGCGTGGGGCAGGATCCATTCCTTGGTCTCTTTTCCATTCCAGCTCTCACCGTTATCCCTCGCTGCTTTTTTCAGATGTGGGGACCATCCCTGAAGATGGAAGCTACAATACCTGAGGCGGAAGGAGCTTCCTTGGAGCAAGGGCAGAGGGTGCAGGCCATGGAGCATGCCCAAGATCCCCTCTTATTTGGTAAGGACCCAGTGTTCTTGGATGCAGTTGGGGCACCCCGTAGATGTCATGGGTATAGAGATCAGGTCAGGTAAACATAAATGGTTCTACATACAACAAAGAACAATCTCAGTATTAATGTTGAAAATATGCCAATACCTAGGAATCCATATTCCATTCCAATTGTCTGACTTATCTAAATATATTTTTTTACTACTAAACAAACTTATGAACGACCTACCTTTCCATTGCAGTGTTGCTTTATCACCCTGGATTGAAAGAATACAGATAGTTAAAACTCTTATCTTTCCAAAATTCCTATTTTTATTTTGTAGAGAGCCAGTTTGGTGTAGTGGTTAAGTGTGCGGACTCTAATCTGGGAGAACCGGGTTTGATTCCCCACTCCTCCACTTGCACCTGCTGATGTGAGTTAGTCACAAGCTCTGGCACAGCTGTTCCTGAAAGAGCAGTTTGCGTCAGAGTTCTCTCAGCCTCGCCTACCTCACAGGGTGTCTGTTGTGGGGAGGGGAAGGGAAAGGAGTTTGTAAGCCGCTCTGAGACTCCAAGTGAAGGGCGGGGTATAAATCCAATCTCTTCTTCTTCTTCCTTCTTTCTTCTTCTTCTTCTTTTCCCATAACAATCCCCAAAACATTTTTTAAGATATGGCAACAATCTTTTACTAAATTTATTTGGAAACCAGCTCTACCCTGAGTGCACTATAACATAACACTCTACACTGCTGACCTAACTTTCTCTTTCTTTCTTTCTGTCTGTCTGTCTGTCTGTGAATGAAGGCAGGAGTATAAGAGAGACTACGGTGGAGATCAACAACTGCCTTGCATCTAAAGAAAGGCTGACAATTTCCTCAAGGGGATCCCAAGACCATATTTCCTTCCCAGATGAGATGGCTGAGAGTGAGTATCCTTCACAGTTATGTCACGGGGAAAAACAAGGAAGTGCCATGGAGGATTTTTAATTCACTTCTGAGCATCTTTCGTAGAGTCGTATAGCCCGCTAGGGAAGGACGGAGGGCCTGAAATCTGGAGACTCAGACGGTCCTTGTGGGCAAGAGCTCAGCTGGGGCACTTGAGGGGGTGAGGAATCCTTAAACACTAGATATTCTGGGTGAAGGTGGAGGGGTGGTTAAGATCAGCCAAGGTGGCCGAGGCCAAAGGGCAATTGTCAATTCTCTTCTACTGCAGTCACTTAGATGTCTTTGGACCTTACTAACTCTCCCAGGTGCTAACACGATCTCTCTGGTTTTTCCAGCAGAGGATGATCTGGCTGAGGAACCTCATCAGCAAATGCCAGATAAAGTTAAAAATGAAGACGTGAAAGAAAACATCAGAAATCAAGGTGGACCGATGAGACAGAAAGTCGGTCCTATGGTTGAGAAGAGGGAAGGAAGACAGAGTAATGTACATATTCCAAAGCACAGGATAATGAACGCAGGTAAATCTATTTGGTGTGAAAAGTACTTCAGAAATAGATCACAGCTCTTCATACACCAAAGAATACACAGAGTCGAGAAACCTTTTGAATGCTCAGTGTGTGGGAAGAGATTTGGTGAGAGTAGCAGTCTTCAAGTGCATCGAAGAATCCACACAGGGGAGAAACCTTTTGAATGCTCAGAGTGCGGAAAGACATTCAATCATAGTGGTAATCTTAGAAAGCACCAAAGAACCCACACAGGGGAGAAACCTTTTGAATGCTCAGAGTGTGGAAAGAGATTCAGTCAGAGTTTTAATCTTCTACAGCATCAGAAAACCCACAGAGGGGAGAAAGATTTTGAATGCTCACAGTGCGGAAAGAGATTCAATGATAGCGGTCATCTGCGGAAGCACCAAAGATCCCACATAGGGGAAAAACCTTTTGAATGCTCAGAGTGTGGAAAGAGATTCAGTAACAGTGGCCATCTTCAACGGCATCAGAGAACACACACAGGGGAGAAACCTTTTGAATGAGATTCAGTAACAGTGGCCATCTTCAACTGCATCGAAGAACCCACACAGGGGAGAAACCTTTTGAATGCTTGGAGTGTGGAAGGAGATTCAGTCAGAGGAGCACTCTTCAGAATCACCAAAGAACCCACACAGGGGAGAAACCTTTTGAATGCTCAGAGTGTGGAATGAGATTCAGTCAGATTGCCCATCTTCAACAGCATCAGAGAACCCACACAGGGGAGAAACCTTTTGAATGTTCAGAGTGTGGAAAGAGATTCAGTCTGAGTGATGGTCTTCAACAACATCAGAGAACCCACACAGGGGAGAAACCTTTTGAATGCTCAGAGTGCGAAAAGAGATTCAGTACCAGTAGCAGCCTTCAGAAGCACCAAAGATCCCACACAGGGGAGAAACCTTTTGAATGCTCAGAGTGTGGAAAGAGATTCAGTAACAGTGGCCATCTTCAACGGCATCAGAGAACACACACAGGGGAGAAACCTTTTGAATGCTCAGAGTGTGGAAAGAGATTCACTCACCGTTGCAGTCTTCAGAACCACCAAAGATCCCACACAGGGGAGAAACCTTTTGAATGCTCAGAGTGTGGAAAGAGATTCAATCGAAGTAGCAATCTTCAACGGCATCAGAGGACCCACACAGGGGAGAAACCTTTTCAATGCTCAGAGTTTGGAAAGAGATTCAGTGAAGGTTGCAGTCTTCAGTTGCATCAGGGAACTCACACAGGGGAGAAACCTCTTTTGAATGCTCACAGTGTGGAAAGAGATTCATTCGAGGTGATAGTCTTCAACAGCATCGAAGACCCCACACAGGAGAGAAAGCTTTTGAATGCTCACAGTGTGGATAAAATTCAGTACCAGTGGCAGTCTTCAACTTCATCAAAGAACACATAGAGCGGAGAAACCTTTTGACAGCTCAGAGTGTGAAAAGAAATTCAGTACCAGTAGCAATCTTCAACTGTACTGAAGAAGCCACATGGGAGAAAGCTTTTGAATGCTCAAAGTGTGGAAAGCGATTTGGTCGTAGTGGCCATCTTCGACTGCAACGAGGAACCCACAGTGAGGAGAAACACGTAAGTCCTTAGCTGTGAAAAGAGCTTTTCTCCTATTTCACACTTAAAAGACAACCACAGACCATACAAAGCATTGAAAAGGTATAAACTGCTGTAAGCAGCTTGAATCTGCACAGAAACCTTACGCTAACCGGGAAGAAATGTTATAAATCCTCATAGTGTGGAAAGAGCTTTATCCATGTTCAAAACCTCAGAAAGATCCCTCAGGGAAGAAAGCAAGGAATGGCAAAGCCTCTGATACATGAAGGATAAGCTGATCTCTCCTTTAGCATCGAGGAGTTCTCTCAGGGGAAGGAACCTTATCAATGCTCAGTGTGCACAAATCCGATCTTCAGGTTCCCCAGAAAATCCATACAAGGGTGTGTTGTAAAAATTGTTAAAAATGTTTAATACTCAGACTATCAATGGATCTTGCTCTATTGGAAAGAAGAGATTTCTTTGCTTTTAAAAAACCTTTATTTCTAAGGGTAGAAGTACACAGGATTACTATAAATAAAGATAACTACATTTTCTAAGCTGTCTATAGTCAAACACTAGCACACAGATAATGGAGAATCTGTCCTTCTTCTCGACCCCTAGAAAGGAAGTCACCTGAAAACAAACAACCAATCTGTATCACAGTAGAAGCTACTTTTCCCGGGCTAATTCCCCATTGGCTCAATGCCAGGTATCCCTTCCAGGTCAGTCTAAACAATAGCAATACTAGGCAAACAAGTTAACCCTATAATGACTGGATTGTCAGACCTTGTAAACACATACATTTCCAACAGGCTGAACCATTTCTATAGCTGGTTCTGATCAGGTTCTTCAAACGCCCTGGCACTGGAGGTTCAGAAAGAGTGAGGACATAGATAACACAAAGAAAGGCCTTTTTGATTTTTCTCCTCCTCTGTGGAACACATTTCTTCAAGTTATCTGCCATTCTAACTCTGACATTCTCAGAAGTGGCAAAGACAGTTCCTTTCCCAAATTGTATGAAGGACTAGAGAAGTTGAGAGGGTAACAGATCTCTACAGCCTCTCTTCTGTTGGCATAAACCTAGTTTGGCCAGCCAGCATTCTTAATTCACAAACAATTTTATCTGACATGCAGTTCTAGAGAGGCATTTCTCAACCCTAATCCCTCCCCAGTCCAGCCTGCTGTGAGCTTTTTTTTTTTTTGGGGGGGGTGTCTCACCACTTTGAGACCCAAAGCATTCTGGCAGTAGGATTAATTTGGATTGAAAGGGAAAGGCTAAGTTCAAAGGGGTCAGACCCCCACCTTTCCCCCACAACAGCACCAAAAATACACTGAAACCTGTACTGCTCTTGGCCAAGAAACATAAAGAGACTAAAGGGGAGCAGGACCTGATCTCCCTGCTTCCTGATCCAATGGAACTCTCTTGTCAGGGGGAGGAGGCTCCAATCATGAAACCAATCCATGGGGCAGTTCACTCTCCAGATAAGTTATTTCCATGAAGGTATAATGATAAGTCCTTGGAGGATGGAGGAGAAAAACGTTCCCAAATTTCCCAAAAGAGGTTCAAAGTGCGATAGTCAACAGACTGGGGACAGTGAGAAGTGGACCAATATCCATGGAGTTGGCAGGGGAACCTTGTGGGGCACGAATTCCTCGATCCAAGTGATCTTCCCCACCCCCAGGTTCTCGTGGAGACAACCAGGAGACAGAAGGAGGATTCCCTCCTCCTGCTCTAAACCCCACCACTGCCACCACCTGTGCATGTGCTGGAAATGACCTGGACTGAGCCCTGGCCCAAGGCGTCCTCCCCCCACATCTTTCTCCTCAGAGCCCCCCTTGGATTCCTCCTTTGAGATTGTGCTTTATTGGCACCAACTGAGAAAATTCTCTTTCTGTCTCCTCAATTTATTTAGGAGGGGTATCTGCATTAGGGTTGGTAACAGGCCCGAAGGGGGGAAAATACCCTCCCTCATTCCCAGAGTCTTAATGTGCGTGGAAATGGGTATCTGAAGAGATAAATAGCATTCCGTAAAGCCTCTGCACAGTTGGCATCCCTAGATTAAGTGTTTCTTTATGGATCATAGAAAACAATACTCAGCTAAGGAAGAGTCACAGTTCATTAAATATATTATTGTTTGTATCAGATACATTAGACTTTGTGTTTCCTGTGCTTTGCAGGCTCTTTGAACTCTCCCCAGCTGTGATTTGATTGGATTGAAAATGTGGAGATTTGCATTTGAGGGGATCGCCCGGTCGGTCTGCATACCTGTTGTCTCAACTTGATGTGTTTTATATGCCAATATGTGATTCTGTGACACCATAAATAGTTATATAATAATGTCCTTTGTGGGTGTTTTAATGATCATGAAATGTGTCAAAGGTGAGTGTGACACTGGCCAGTGGGCCAGGCCAACCTGTATGGTAGGGAGTCCTCCAGGACTTGGAGGGGATGTCACACACCCCCGACACTCTTTGTCCTTTTCCTCCTCTTGGCTTCCCCCGTATCCTCTCCCCTTTCCCTGCCTCATTCTCTCCTTCTCATGCATGTCCCTTTCAGCAACCAACCGGTTATCGCCTCCCCATCTTGTGCTATATTTATTTACTTCATGTATACCCTGCCTTTGTCCTCAGTGGGGAGTCAGACCAAAGCAACATGCAGCATTCTGTTCTGCTCCTGCTTAGCCTCACAGCAACCCTGTGAGGTAGGATGGAATCAGCCAGTGGGCTTCCACAGCAAGAGGGGAATTTGAACCTGGGTCTCTGAGACCCTGCTCTTGTGCTCTTCACTGATAAGCCACACTGGCTTTCAAAAGGTGGCTGCTTTCGATCGGGATCAAGCAGCCAGTCCTGGGTGAAACTGCAACTAAGCCCTGAAATGACAAGAGGTGATGTTGGTTGGGAAGGTGGGGGTCTCGAAGGACATTGTGCTCCCCACTTCTGATGGTGTTCAGCTGGCCCTTGCTGACTCATTTCAGAGACTTGGGGTCATGTACGAGATCCAACATTATTGCTGCAGAAGCAAGTTCACCCAGCTGCCAATAATGCTTTCTCCCAACTCGGCCCTGCCCAGAAGATGGCCGCTTACCTTGATCCGGCTGATCTGTGGCCACCTGGATCCACCCCACGGTGTCATCCAGAGTAGACTATTGTAGAAGAAGAAGAGATTGGATTCATACCCCTCCCTTCACTACCCAAAGGTGTCTCAGAGCGGCTTACAAACTCCTTTCCCTTCTCCTCCCCACAACAGACACCCTGTGAGGTAGAAGAAGAAGAAGAAGAAGAGATTGGATTTATACCCCACCCTTCACTACCCAAGGGAGTGTCAGAGCGACTTACAATCTCCTTTCCCTTCCCCTCCCCACAACAAACACCCTGTGAGGTGAGTGGGGCTGAGAGAGCTCTGACAGAAACTGCTCTTTTTTCAAGAACAGTTCTTGTCAGAGCTACGGCTTGCCCAAGTTCATCCAGCCAGGTGCAAGTGGAGGAGTGGGGAATCAAACCTGGATGAGAAGAAAGCAAAATAAACACTCTGTCCAGGTCTTCTATGTTTTTGCCTCTGCAGTCTCGTTGAAAATAAGAGTCAGCCAAGGCGTTTACATGCTCTTGAACCAAGCTTCCTGGCTTCATTTGGAGCCGATACAAACACCTCATTAAGGCAATTAGCGTTCCAGCTGACTCCCTTGCATACACTCCCCGCAGGGCGTCCCACACACCTTTTGCAGACTGCTGGGACCTGACAAACACCAGCTGTGAGTCTGATAGACTAAGTACGATGTGTGCCAATGCTTTCTCGTCTGACGTTGCATCAGACATGGGGTTTGGAGGAGGGTTGTGCACAAACCGCCAAAGGGCTTCCCTCTTCAGGAACCACTCCATTTTTAGACTCCATGAGGAGTAATTAGAGTCAGTAAGTTTGTCTATGAGGGCTAGGGTTGACTGGGCCATAGTGCTATCACCCTCTGTTGCAGGAACCACCAGAATTACCTCCGCAGGTCTCCCGTCGTCCTCAATCTCCAACAAACTGCTGTCAGCCGATGAGTCAGGAGCGGCGTCTCCCATTGAACCTTGTGAAACACTGCCTGGCAACCAGTTCAGAACGCTGTCCTCAAAACTCTCCCATCTGGTTTCACTCATCCACCTCTGTTCACCTTTCTCAGCAATAACTGTCTGTATAAAGCCTCCACCAGCCAGTACAGTCTACCACAGCTGGGCCCATAATCCTATTGGGTATTGTAAATAAGAAGCTGGAGACTGACCAGTTATAAAGGTGCACAGAGAGTTTATAAAGTTATAAAGGTGAATATATACAGAGATATACAGGCTATTGAACAGCATGTCGTGCCTTAGTCTATGAGAACTAAGTCCCCTCCAGCTAACTAAGCTGATAGCTATTATGCTGAACCCCAGCCAATCACTAACAAGGTAATGTAATCACTAACTCCTAACAAGACTTGAAAGAGCAACACCTGCTAGAAGCACCTGTCTGTAATTACATGATTACTAGCCTGACAGCTAGGTTTGACAGACAGATCTAACTGATCTACAGTAACTGCTTGCTACCTTAGATACTCTGACATATATCTCAATAGGGTCTTCTCCAGTGAGTGCTCCCTTCTCATTTGGTGGCCAAAGTATTTGACCTTCAGTATCTGGCCTTTCAGGGAACAGGGGTGTGGGGAGGAGTTATTTGTGAATTTCCTGCTTTGTGCAGGAGGTTGGACTAGATGACCCTAGAAGCACCTTCCAAATCTTATGATTCTATGACAGGGCCCAACCTATCATGAAGTTAGCTCACTCTGATTCTGGGAATCCCTCAGATGGGTTCTTAGGTAGGGTGAACCTGTGTTCATGGTTAATGGGTTGGCTACTTGATTTTGAGTCGCCCAACCAGACTTTTTGTGGCCCTTGTAGGTTTAGTTGTTAGCCGAACTGCTTTATCTACAGCAGTTGGCAAACTAAATGTAAATCTGGGTGCTTTGCCTGTGTATACCAAGGTCCAATCCACCCGAAGGGTTTGCCAGTGAAAGGAGTCGAGGTTTTTGGTTTCAAAATAATCTATTCCTTAAGAATATAAATCAGATATAAACAAATCAGATTCACACACACAATCAAACAAGTTCCTCAGAAATACAGGCTTAAAGGTAGTCACTTTAGCATTCACAGGTAGGGTAATGGGGAGCAATATTTATCTGTCCTGAAGCTTCTCCGTTTCAATGAAGAATGAGGGGTCAGAATATTAGAATACTAGGGATTTTAACACAGAGAAGCCAGCCAGCATGTGTGGGTCTCTTGGCTGCAGACCAAGAGATCAAGTAGGAACAAAGGGTTTGGTATAGGAAGCTGGACATGAGAGGAGTTTAAAAGCAGACAAGGGGTGTTGGGGGGGGGGAAGGCGACTAGCAAGAACCAGACTACTGGTCCTTACCTTTTATAGGTGGATTTTTGGGTGGGTGGCAACTGAGCCAATTTGCGGACCCACCTACCTGTTAGTCCGTTTCAAAACTAACCCTATTGGTGTGTGTAGTAAGGGGTGGCTACCTAAAGGGTTGGCCAATATTGTAACTCTAGATCTAACTCAAGAGGATGGCATGTGGGCAAGTGTGAAAGTTTGGCGTCAAGGAACCTCCTTGATGTGCAGATGAAGCTTGGCTTTTCCCAGGTCATCAAAGAGGCACTTGGCAGGAAATGCTCTTCTAGATGTAAAACAGAGATGTGTAATACGTGTCTTTCAACAGTTCATCAATGGGGGATTGCTTTTCCTTAAGTTGTTGTTTCTGCTGACCATAATGGTGATGTGTGCCTCTTCCCTCAGGCTAGTAGCTGTGTATTAGAAACCTCATTAACATGTAATGCAGGCACCATCTATGTGTTTCTCACAACAGGTGATTTGAACAGCTTTCTTGAGCCTATGGGTGTATGTGTGCACAGTCCATGTAGTGTTTGGCAGCAAATATAAATCCATAAAGCAAATATCAGTCTCATTCCTCAACATAGTGGGCTTTGGAATTGACCTCTGCTGTCTTGCAGCCTGCTGTATGCCAATTTGCCCTGCTGTTCTGTCCCTGTTTCCCCTTCCATCTGTAGGTGGTGGCGAGTACATTCAGTTAAGGATGGTCCCTTGGACCCACCGGGCCCTTCAGGACCAAAGGGGGGAACAGAAACATGAACACACATCTGAGCATTAGGGCAGCCATATTTGTCCCCCATCGAACCTCTGTTCGCTTGTCGGCTGAAGCCATTCTGAGGAAAGCATGGTTTCCACAAACAGATAATACAATGCAGAGATGCAAGCAGTGGAAAGTTTGTGCGCATGTCTAAAACTGTATAACTATGCAACCCACCCTGAAAACATGTGTGATCTCTTGCAGACTTGGGTTTCTGTAATCATCTATTTGCATGGCAAAGAAATCTTTACACTTGTTACCTGGTTGTCTATCTATACCGGAACTTCAGAAAGAAAACAAACCAATGTGACTTCCATGACAACCTGTAGCTTTAAGGTATGGATTCCCTCAGTGGCTGTTGCTAGGCAACCACAGCATTCCACATTGGGTTTCTGTGAGTAAAAGGCAGGGGGAAGAAGCAAGTTCCTTTTCAGGGAAGTTTTGGCCTTTGAGGGAAGACTCATGGGGGCCAGGTCTTGCCAGGGTTGCTAATTCCAGGTTGGGGAATTCCTGGAGATTTGGGGCTTGAGCCCTGGAGAGGATAGGGCTTGGGAAAATGAGGAGCCACAGACGGACATTATTTATTTACTTATGTCATTCTTAGACAGCTGTTCTCATTGGACTCAAGGCAGATGACCCAAAGTTAGCAAATACAATCAACAAGATGGGGCAGAGAAGCCATGAAGGGCTTTTTATGTAACAGTGAATACTTTAAATTGATTCCCATAACCGATGGGCAGCCAGTGGAGTGACTGTAGGATGGGAATCATCTGTACCATCCAGCTCATGATAATAGCTGAGATTTGGCATTCTGCACGAACTGGAGTTTCTGAATTCATTTTAAGGACAGAGCAACAAAGTCTGAGTCCAGTGGTGCCTTAAAGACAAAGTTTTATTCTGGGTATAAACTGTACCTCTCAAACAGATCTCTTCGAAGACGCCTCACCCACAAAGACTGAACCCTGCAAAGTGACCTAGCCTGAAAATGTGACTGGTTAAAAGGCACCGCAAGATCTTCCAGGCCTACTGTGGATCTGAACCCAGAACCACCAAGCCACACTCTGGCTCTTGAACTTAACTGACTCACATCATGCATTGTGTTGGGTTCACTCATGGGGATCAGCTGTGGCCCCAGGTGCGAATCTCAGTTGTCTGGAAGAGGATTTCTTATTTAGAACTTTCTATACAATTGAAAAAAGACAGGCGACACTAACCTTTGACACATTTAATGAAGCCCAACTCAGTAAGAAAAACCGCACAAAGCCCATTATTATCACTATTTAGCGTATGGCGGAGTCACACACAGGGAGCATATCATAATATAAAATATATAATCGTTGATACAACAGGTATACAGACCAATTGGGCAATCCCCCTAAATACAAATCTCTAAATTTTCAATCCACTCAATCACAGCTGGGGAGAGATCAAAGAGCCCACAAAGCACAGAAAACACAAAGTCTAATTTAACTGATACAAACAATAATATCTTTAATGAGCTGTGACTCTTCCTTAGCTGAGTATTTTTTGTCAAAACATTTTTATTAGGATATAATAAAAGAATAAAAACAGTTTCAATTCATCAGATATCCTTTTCCCTATTCCCCACCCCTTTCTCGGCTTCCCACAGTGCTCCAACCTCCAGCCCATGTCTTAAGTTTATTACCTATCACCTTATACTTCTATCACAATCTACCGATAACATATCTTTTTACTATTATTCTTTTACATTAATCTTTTTCTTCTATTATTATTCACCTTCAGTAATTATTAAAGCAAATTAAGTTATTCTTAACATCCCAGTATTTCTCTAAATATTATTTAAAGTCTCTCCAATCTTCAAAAAACTCTTCCACTTCCTTGTCATTTTGTCCATTTCAACCATAAAGAGCAATTTCTTTATCCACTGTTCCTTTTCAGGAATTCTTTCCTGCTTCCAGCATTGCGCATAAGTCATTCTGGCAGTTGTGATCATATACCACATCAGAGTCCTTTTCGCCATGTTGACTTCTTCCATTTTAAGTCCTAAAAGTAATATTTCTGGTTCTTTCTTAAACTTACACTTCACAATTTTCTCCATTTCAGCATGAACCTCATTCCAATAGATTTTTGCCCCCTCACATGTCCACCACATATGGTAAAACG
>NW_015161001.1:0-42246 GCF_001447785.1 Gekko japonicus
CTTAAAGGTGCCACAGGACTGTTTTGGGGCAGGGGGGCGAGGGGGGCTCTGCAACTTACCTGGCTGCTTCTTGCTCTGACTGAGGGCTGCTGGGAGCAGGGGGTGGGGCTTGTTGCATGTGCCTGCCTCCTGGGCTCTTTACTGCCGGAGCTCCGCTCCTATGCGCTCCTGCAGGAAATGACCCCTGTCTATCACAAAAAAACAACAATCAACAACAGCAGTATAGTAATAACTTGATAGTTCCTTCAGAAGAAAAGTGGAGTTCAGGTAGGGATGCCAGCCTCCTGGTGGGACCTGAGGATCACCTGGAATTACACCTCCATCTCCAGGCTACAGTGATGAGTTCCTTTGGAGAAAAGGGATGCTTTGGAGGATGGGCTCTATGGCATTATACTTCACGGAGGTTCCTGTTCTCCCCAGGCTCCATCCCCCAGTCTCCAGGAGTTTCCAAATCTGGATCTGGCAACCCTACTCCCCCAATCTCCCTCTGGAGGCCAGTGAAGGCAACCCTAAATTTGGGAGACGTGACAGGAATTATCAATCTCCCTCTTAGTATTAGCAGTATCCCCCCCCCCCCAAAAAAAAACCCTTGGGCCCCAGTTCTGCGCACCAAATAGTAGGTGTTGGATTTAAAAAAAACCCCTCCTTGCCTTTAGAGCCCTTGTAGAATTATTCATTGCTGCTGTTAGGAGACCCTGATGAATGATGATAGTTTCAGAGGGTAGTCAAATTGGACTGCAATAGAACAGATTCAAGGTCAGTGGCACCTTGGAGCCAAACAAGATTTTTGGGGCATACGTTTTTGCAAGTCAAAGCTTGTTGGTCTCTACAGTGCTACTGGACTTAAATCTGCTCGATGCGTTGTGGATTTTATATCAATATTTGATGAATCTCACTTCTGAACAGACTGTGCCATTGGGCCGGTCACAGTATCGGACCGACTGTTTCTAGTCAGCCTGTGTATTCCATATTCTCAGGTTTATTCCCAATAGTCAATAAAGCACAACAGCTTGTTGGACTTAGATGGGGCTGAATACAAATATTCAGTAACAATGCAGTAGGTCTACAAGCATACTGGTACGTGTGACCGAGGCCTGGGTAAGGGAGGGTGAAACAGTCACCTTGAAAGAACTACCCCACCCCGGTTCTTGGTCTTTTATCAGTCCCAGACTAAGGGTCAGGGGACAGGCGGCGCTACTCATCTGAAAATTGTTCTCCTTCAGGGCACTCCCTGTTCCAAAGTTCTCCATCACTAATTGTGTGTCAGAGCCCACAGCCAACAACGAAGTACACACATTCAGGAATGGTAATACTTTTATTGCAGAGCTATAGAGGCAGTAACATAAGCACTGTTAAGAATGGCGGCGGCCCCATGGGCATAAGAGGATATAGGGTATTTGTATGCACCCCCCCATAGCACTGGTCAATTAGGCACCCTCCTGCATGCGAGATAAAGCTTGGAGACCGTTAGGTAGCTAAAGCTGAGAACCAACACTCTCCCACGGCACCTAGGAGAAACCCAGACAATATAACTCCCTCCTGCACATATGTATAGATAAGCATTTCGGCGCAAAGCAGAACAAGCACAGAAAGGAATGCATTAGCAATTAACCAGACACAGGCTGAGCTCCCCAACCCCCATGGCAGCGTAGCTGATATTGTGTAGGCCTGGTCTGGGATACTGAGGAGAGTTTGAATGTCTGGCTGGTGACCATCCACCTACCGCACCAGCAGATAGCCTATTAAGTCTGCTGGAGGTGGTAGCAGGCTAGGACATGGAGTTCCCAAGACTGATTGTCCTGGGAGACTTCTATGTCCATGTCAATGCTGCCACCTCCTTGCTGGCATCAGACCTGGTGTCTTCCATGGCAGCACTGGGACTCTCCCAGATTGTATCAAGTCCCACACATCAAGCAGGCTACACAGTGGGCTTGATCTTTGGTATGGGGTTAGATATTAATCTCACTACTATCGATGTAGTGCCATGGTTGACCATTTTGCCACTATTGATGTAGTGCCATGGTTGACCATTTTGCCCTGAAGACCTGGCTGGGTGCCCCAGCTCTCTCCTGTCTAGGCAGCAAGTGGATTTATGCTCACCCAAAAAGACTAATGGGCCCAATTGGGTTCCAGAATGCTGTACAGGATACGATGAGCTGACAGATGACTGGAATACCCATCTCTCTGAAGACATCAATGAAATTGCTCCCTAATGTCCGCTTTGCTCTTGTCCCAAACTAGCCCTGTGATATACAAAGGTCCATCTTAGCAATATCTTTTGGGGTGACCTACCATCGATAAAACATCTTGTACCAGTTTTCTCTTAATGCTTGACTAGCAGTGGATCTATTATCTTTAGTCCATAGATTTTTCCAACACTGAAACTGTATTTCCTCATCAAAATTTTGTATCCATTTAATCATGCAGGGTTTAACTTGTTCTCCTTTGGAATCATATTGAAGCAATAGCTTTCAAATTTGTCCTAATAAATGATCTTTAGATTGTGAGACAATCTTCTCATGATCAGTCACTTCTTCTTCTTCTTCTTCTTCTTCTTCTTCTTCTTCTTCTTCTTCTTCTTCTTCTTCTTCTTCTTCTTCTTCTTCTTCTTCTTCTTCTTCTTCTTCTCCTCCTCCCCCTCCTCCTCCTCCTCCTCCTCCTCCCTCACCAAAATTTAGATCTCTGTTGGGTCCTATGTCCTGAATGCACAGAATTTCAAAACCAGAGAGACTTCAAACGTTGTGTTGTAGCATTTCATTTCAGTGTCTTGTGTCCTCTGTTTAAGCTTCCCGATGCTGAAAACTGTCACTGAATCTCATATAAAGGAAAATACTTCCCAGTGGAGTTGATTGCTTCTCTCAGACTCAGTGTTTAGCTCAGGAGAGGAGGATGGATGAATTCCCATCCGCTTCTCTGTTATGTGAATTACCCTTTAATGACCCCATAGAGAATTGCATTATGCCTGCAAATCAAATGAAAGAAATGAGTTAGGTGAAAGTTGAGCACTAACAATTATTTTGTATTAAATTTCTCTTTGCCTTTGGAATTGTACCAATTATACTAACATTTTTGCTATCTCCCATGAACAGAGATTTGTGAATCATTATATTACTTAGGAAAAGAAACTCTGTTCTATTAAATTCTTATACTTTGAACTTGTAAACTGTGTTTTTCTCTATAGTTTCTCAGTCTTGATTTTTTTTAAAAAAAAATATCTCCCATATACATAGTTTGTTAATGTAATTGCTGAAAATAAATCCTTTTCAATTTTGTTTTCTATTCTGTTCTTCTCTGTTGCTTTCCTGTTTCTTTGTACTCAGTGTTTCTCCTTGTCATAGAGCCAAACTCATTTGTACAATAACTGCATGGTGGCCATCTACAAGAGCAACTTCACTGGTCTTGTCAGGGGCCCAGTCTGCATCTAGAATTCGCTCCGCTGTTTTACCAAACCACCCTGGAACAGAAATCCCCCTCTGCATTGCATGCCACTTTCACTTTGATGGACTGTCGGATTTTATGGCAGTGTCCAGACTGCATGCTGCTTTCACTTCGTTTGATCTCTTGGTTTTATGGCCTGCATAGATTTATGGCTGTTTTATGGCCGTTCAGGGGTGACTCTGCAGTCAGTATGGTGGCATTGGCCCAGAGGATTTGATGGCACTTTATACCTATATGCACTCACTTAAGTAGTTATCCAGCACCTATGGTTTAATGCATAACACTATGCATTTAAACCTCTTCTGAACAACACACTCTGGGATTACCCATAAGTTTTCAGAAATGGTAAAGAAAGCCAGTAATAAATACACCAGACACGTGCTAAGGAGACAGGAGTGGAGCAAAATTGAATTGTTATTGCTGATGCAATCTTGGGATGCAGCAAATCCTGAAGAGAATTTGTTTTCTCAGATGGTGTGCCACATGGCAGAAATGTTATTTCCAAAGATATGGCCAAAGTCTGCTCTTCTCAGCAAGTTTCAGTGCAGTCTAAACTGGCTGGCAACTGAGCTCCTAAATGCCAATGATGTGCGGCAGCCATTTTATTTATTTATTTAGTTGATTCCTAACCCATCCTCCCTTGAATTGAAAGGCTCAGGGCAGGTTACAATAATACGATACAATACAATGCAATGCAATACAATACAATACAATACAATACAATACAATACAACACAACACAACACAACACACTACAATACAACACAATACAATAAGTAAAACATAATATCAACAATTATTTTTTAAAAATCCAAATATAACATAATTTATGGTGCCACTTAATGCTACTGCTCCCGAGTCAACTCATAAGAACATAAGAGATGCCACACATCTAATTTTCTAGAGAAGGGGCAGTGTCCTAAGGTCATGGTTGTTTTTGGCATTAACATTGCGAGTCTAAGCAGAGTCACTTCTATCTAAGTCTATTGACTCAATGAACTTAAAGGTAAAGGTTGCCCTTGCTCGAAAGCTAGTCGGATCTGACTCTAGGGGGCGGTGCTCATCTCCATTTCCAAGCTAAAGAGCCAGCACTGTCCGAAGACTTTTCCATGGTCATGTGGCCGGCATGACTAAACACTGAGGTGCATGGAACACTGTTACCTTCCCACCAAAGCAGTACCTATTTATCTACTTGTAATTTCTTCCTTTCATAAGAGCATAAGAACATAAGAGAAGCCAATGTTGGATCAGGCCAATGGCCCATCCAGTCCAACACTCTGTCACAATACAGGACATCACTTGCCCCAGACTGAGAGTTCCAATCTACACCTTGTGGATAATAACCACTGATGGACCTCTGCTCCAAATGTTTATCCAATTGCCTCTTGAAGCCGTCCATGCTTATAGCCACCACCACCTCCTGTGGCAGTAAATTTCATGTGTTAATCACTCTTTGGATGAAGTACTTCCTTTTATCTGTTCTAACCCGACCGCTCAGCAATTTCATGGAGTGCCCAGATATGTGTAGAGTAGATGGTAACTAATACTATGGGAACTGGACAGATGAGTAGAAACAATGTAAGATGGAAGTGTGCCGAGAGAGACCAGTACTAATAGATACCTGCGGCCTCAACCGCAGACCTGGCAGAACATCTCCATTTCGCAGGCCCCGCAAAACTGCATTAAGTCTCACATGGCCCAGATCTCTCTGGGAGAGTTTTCCACCAGCCCAGTGCCAGAGCTGAGAAAACTCTGGCTCTGGTTGAGGCTAAGCAGACCTCCTTCAAGCCAGGTATCACCAGAAGATGTTCATCTGTACAGTGTAAAACTCTCTGAGGAATGTACCAGGAGAAACGGTCATGAACGGTCCTAGACCATGTAGGGCTTTAAAGGTTAAGACCAAAACCTTGAACTTGATCCAGTATTCATCTGGGAGCCAGTGGAGCTCGTGGAGCACCAGTTGTATATTGACTCTTAATGGTATTCCTGTAAGGCCCTCACCTGGATAGCCCAGGTGAGCTGGATCTCGGAAGCTGGGTTGACCGTGGTTAGTAATTGGATGGGACACTTCCTTGGAATACCAAGTCGAGAGGACAGAGGCAGCCTTTATTCAGCCACCTCTCTGAATATCCTTCAGGTCCCCAGTAGGGGTCAGTCACCAAAGGTCAATGTGACTTCCAGGTGCGCATGCGTGTGCACACACACACCCCAATAGTGTTCCTGTAAGGACATGCACAACTGCATTATGCACCAGCTGGAGTTTCCAAGTCAGTCCCAAGGGTAGCTCTGTGTACAGCGCATTACAGTAACATGGTGACAACCTAGCATGACACTCCGCATCACATGGGTGAGGGGGCGCATACAGATATTGAATAATATGGGAAAGAGAATCGCCCCTTGTGGGATGCCACATACCAAGGGGTAACAGGGTGAAACCCTTTCCCCAAGAGCCACCCACTCAACTGTGGAGAAATGAGACAAGCCACTGCAAGGCCGTCCCACATATTCCCATATTGGGAATACAGGGTCTGCCTGCCTTCTGTCTATCATGTTCAGGCATCACAATGAATACCTCAGAATATGAGATTCCATTGAGTTTGAGTCCTTTAGACTGGGGTCTCAGACTTTGTTGGCAGTGTATTGAATGGAACGGAAGTTCTGAAATAGTCCTTTCCCTCATGCTACAAGAAACTGATCATCAGCGTCTTTTGTTGTTGTTCAGTCACACAGTCGAGTCCAACTCTTTGCAGCCCCATGGACAACATCGCGCCAGGCCCTCCTGTCTTCCATCGTGCTCCACAGTTTGCTTAATTCCATGTTCATTGCATCAATAACACTGTCTAAGCATTTCATCCTTTGCCGCCCCCTTCTTCTTTGACCTCCAATCTTTCCCAGAATCAGGGTCTTCTCCAGTGAGTGCTCCCTTCTCATTTGGTGGCCAAAGTATTTGACCTTCAGCTTCAGTATCTGGACTTCCAGGGAACTGTCAGGGTTGATTTCTTTTAGGATTGACTGATTTGATCTCCTTGCAGTCCAAGGGACTCTCAAGAGTCTTCTCCAGCACTTTAATTCAAAAGAATCTATTCTTTGGTGCTCGGCCTTCCTTATAGTCCAACCCTCGCAGCCATACATTACTACTGGGAATACCATTGCTTTGACCATACAGACTTTTGTTGGCAGGGTGATGTCTCTACTTCTTATTATGTTGTCTAGATTTGCCATCACTTTCCTCCCAAGGAGCAGATGTCTTTTGATTTCACGGCTGCAGTCACCATCTACAGTGATCTTGGATCCCAGGAATGTGAAGTCTGTCACTGCTTCCACGACTTCCCCGTCTATTTGCCAAGGAGTGATGGGGCCGGATGCCATGATCTTCGGTTTTTTGATGTTGAGTTTCAAGCCAACTTTTGCGCTCTCCTCTTTCACTCTCAGAAAGAGGCTCTTGAGGTCCTCTTCACTTTCTGCCATTAGAGTGGTATCGTCTGCATATCTGAGGTTGTTGATGTTCTTCCCAGCAATCTTAATTCTAGCTTGTGATTCATCCAGGTCGGCATTTTGCATTATGTGTAGCAATGAACTTAGCATTTCTAGATGCCCCACCAGTTTCATACTGAAAACAAGGCAGGAGAAGCAGCAAACTGGCAAAATATGAACTGAAGAAGCACAAACAGCAAAATAGCAAATGATGATACATGAACCACATTTCTCGCATATACAGACCAAAATGAGCATTTGGTGGGGTGGAGAGCAAGTTTGGTGTAGTGGTTATGTGTGATAAATAAAATAAATAAATAAATAAAGAAGCACAAACAGCAAAATAGCAAATGATGATACATGAACCACATTTCTTGCATATACAGACCAAAATGAGCATTTGGTGGGGTTGAGAATAGGGTTGCCAGGCATTGAGGGGTGTAGACAGAGATATAGAGGGTTACAACACTGGCTGAAGTGCCATGTCACTTCCAGTAAACAAACAAACAAACAGAATTTGTGTGATCCTTAGAGCTACCCTAGGTCACTTCCAGTTTTTTTTACAGGAAATGATGTATTGCTGCATAGCAGATTTTTAAAAAACGAAAAAACAAAAAACTCCTGTCACTGCTGAGGCCAGTGGCAGACAACGGATGTGGGTTGTAGGGGACCCCCACCTCTAACAGGGGAATGGACCCTTAGCTGAGAATAACTCGGTGGGTTTCCTTGATCTTTGTAAGCCACCACATTTTCTTACTACATTGGAGGGTCCTTGGAAAGCTGCTGATTAAAATTCAACTCCTGTGGTTGTTCCCCTGTGGCCTTTAATGAAGGAAGCAATGTGTATTCTGTGTGCAGTGCAAACTTCTAGAAAACTCCCGTTCTTCAGTGTTCCCCGCTATTATTTTCATTATGGCCTCTGGGAGCTCTAGGAAACCTACAAGTTTATCTCAGCTTTAGAACATTTAGAAACATTTACCTGAATAAAATGCTTTGGAATTGTCATTTTATTCCCAAAGCCAAGTAATGGTTTATTCATATGGTAAATGTGTCTGGTGTACTGCCCCTACCATGTGTGTGAGAAGACTAATATCTGCCTAAATCTATCACTATAATTAACTGGCTGGCCCCAGTGCAGATAATGAAAGCACTAACAGATGATGGCGGAGTTTCATCCTATACAGAACACTCTCTAGGCATGAAGGAGAAGATGACTTTGTAAACTAACCAAAAAAAAAGGGGGGGGTGACCCTGTCAAAAATGGCCTGATGAGGAATGGACATGTTCCAACGGCATAGAATTCTTAGATCAGCCAAATATCTGTGAAAAAGAGAATAAAAGAAAAAAGAAAGGGTTCTGCATATTCAGGAGAACCCGTTGGTAGGCAGAAAAATATGATTCCCATTTAACCCACAAACTAGGACATCTCAAAAGTGTTTCCGCTGGTTTGTGCTTGCCAGGTTCCACAGCAAGTCACTCTTCACACATGTTTCCTAAGAAGCGTAATGTTTTATTAGTGTACAAGACTGGTACCATGTCCACAGGATTATTGTTAGGAATAACTAGAAGGCGGGAACATCCCAATACATATAGCTGGGCAAGGCAATTAGCTAAGCAAATGAACTTGGAGCGCGCACGCGGGAAGACTCCCGGTGGGAGATTACATAATGAGCGGGAGAGTCGCAGGGTTTCCTGAGAGCAGAAAAATTCACACCAAATGTGGACCCCAACTGATGAGGAATGGACATGTTCCAACGGCATAGAATTCTTAGATCAGCCAAATATCTGTGAAAAAGAGAATAAAAGAAAAAAGAAAGGGTTCTGCATATTCAGGAGAACCCGTTGGTAGGCAGAAAAATATGATTCCCATTTAACCCACAAACTAGGACATCTCAAAAGTGTTTCCGCTGGTTTGTGCTTGCCAGGTTCCACAGCAAGTCACTCTTCACACATGTTTCCTAAGAAGCGTAATGTTTTATTAGTGTACAAGACTGGTACCATGTCCACAGGATTATTGTTAGGAATAACTAGAAGGCGGGAACATCCCAATACATATAGCTGGGCAAGGCAATTAGCTAAGCAAATGAACTTGGAGCGCGCACGCGGGAAGACTCCCGGTGGGAGATTACATAATGAGCGGGAGAGTCGCAGGGTTTCCTGAGAGCAGAAAAATTCACACCAAATGTGGACCCCAAGCCCTCTCTGCTTCACAAGGCCAGACTGATAACGGCGTCTAGTTCCCACAGTCTCCCTGGCATGTTTACGGCAAGCTGCTGAGCTGCAGGCAAGCGGGAAGAGGGAAGGGCAGACTACACAGAAATGGCAGCTAGCTGACAGTGCTTGCTTCTGGGACACACTGCGGCCAGATAAGTTTGCAAAGGAAACTGAAAGACTGCAGGCCATTCCACCAACGTGTGTCCCACCACAAAGCACGCTTAGGGATGGGCACCTGGAGATATGCAAATCATCTCAGGGCAACCCTTTCAAAGGCCTTGCTCAGATTAATAATTAAATCGGACCACACTAGAATGCCACACTTAGTTAATATCTCTAAAAACATACTTAGAGCGTCCTTTGCCTCTGTACGGTTTCAATCCATGCCAACAGCAATTTTGGAGGGCCGATTCAATCAACTCCATTGGCCCATCGTCTGTGTATTTGTGGTACCCATGAACTTGAGGATTTACCTCACTATATTCGCTTTTGCCCATTGTATTCTAGTCTGCGGGCTAAATTTTTAGCAGGTGTTTTATATGGTCTTAGCGCTTACCCAGTTGTGGGAGAAAAAATCATTTTTGTTATCTGACATTGATGCATATGTCTCTTATAAAGTTTCATTATTTGCCCTTGCTGCAAAGAATATACGTTCCAAGGTAGCATCAGGAAGGGGCCTTATTTAGGCTACTGTATTAAAGTAGTCATGTTTTGTTACTGATCTTTGGTATTTTTGTATATTCTGACTCTAACCTATTCACAATTTGTGCTTTGTGATTCTGTAATGGCCAATGGCTAATTACAATAAACTAAACTGAGCTCAGATTAATACGACTACTGCAGCAGAGCATATTAGAAGATATGTGGGCCCTAGGCTGTCCCGAGCGCTAAACATGGGTTTCTCCAGTAGGACAAGTAGCAGACCTCCAAGGCCATTTCAGGTTGGCTGTGCAGATTGATTGGCCATGCAGATTTTTAAACACATTGCTTTGGCAGCAGCCGGCACCACAATGCAAGAGTCTTCCTTGTATAGATGCCGGGAACTCCAAGGCCATTTCAGGTTGGCTGTGCAGATTGGTTGGCCATGCAGATTTTTAAACACATTGCTTTGGCAGCAGCCGGCACCACAATGCAAGAGTCTTCCTTGTATGGCTGAAGGGAAGCTGCAGCAGCCATTTTTGTCTGGCTCGGCTTCCTGTGGCAGTTCTTTTGTGGCAGCCATTTTGGGGCTGTGCCCACCCTACTCTGTCAGAATCCCAAAGGAGCCCACAGACTCAAAAAAAGGTTGGGGACCCCTGTTCTACATTCTCAAGCAGGCCACTTTCCGTTTAAAAACCAAAAACATACCAAAATCCTGCTTAGGCCCTAGACGAATGTAACATTTCTGAACACCCTCCCCTCACTCAAGCCGATCAGTTATTTTGATCATTTACATAGATGAAGGCAACATCCTTCTCCCTTTCTCTCTTGTGCTTATGAATATGTTATAAGTTAGGGCTAAATGTAATTATGTAAATAGTAGTCATTTGTTTGCTGTACAGATTAATGTTCCGCTTCGTTGGGATCCCAACAGGAAGAGGCAGAAGTTGGAGCTCTGCAGCTGTGCCCCTGTATGGGGCTGCCTTTCAGCTAAAATCTAAACAAAAAAATTGAAAGAAATTAGTCTTCTGTTTATTGTGATGGATTTTTTCCCCCATAGGTACTATATAGCAGGTATCAACAAATCATACAAGTAGCATTTGGACTTTTCTTCAAGCGTTTATGCTTCCGGGATGATGTTCCTGATCTATAAAGCATTAACCAAACAAAATAAATATTTTGTTTCCCATCTAGCATTGCAGGTATGCTTTCATGCTGGGCTCTTTTCATAGCAGGAACTCTTTTGCATTTTAGGCGACACACCCCTAATGTAGCCAATCCTCCAAGAGCTTACTGAGCTCTTCTTACAGGGGCTACTGTTAGCTCTTGGAGGATTGGCTACATTAGGGGTGTGTCACCTAAAATGCAAAGGAGTTCCTGCTAAAATAAGAGCCCTGCGTCTCTTCTCATGCCAATGTCTTTTGCCACATCTCCAAGTGATTGTCGTCTGCCATGGCCAAACAGTTCCATGCGGTACATCGCCAACCCTAGCTTAAAAAAAAGGATTCACCAGGTGCCAATCAGCTGGTTAGTAGGAGGTACTTACCTGGAGAAAGAGAAAGCCCCAGGCCTCGTCGCCAGCATTGCACAGGAAGTGATTTCATCCAGGGCTCTTTTTGTAGCAGGAACTCCTTTGCATTTTAGGCTACACACCCCTAATGTAGCCAATCCTCCAAGAGCTTACAGAGCTCTTCTTACAGGGGCTACTTGGCTACATTAGGGGTGTGTCGCCTAAAATGCAAAGGAGTTCCTGCTACAAAAAGAGCCCTGCCGGAATAGTAGTAATAAGTCTGGGGCTACGGAATGATATGGTACAGCCCAATCTCATCGGATCTTGGGAGCTGAGCAGGGGAGGCCCAGGGGAAACTTTGCAGAGGAAGGCAATGGCAAATCACCACTGCTTCTCACTTGCCTCGAAAACCCTATGGGGTAGCCATAAGTTGGCCATGACTTTATGGCCCTCTAAACACAGAGACAGTAATAAGACTTAACATTGATGGACTTATATTTTAGAGTAGGGCGACGATGATATAAGGGGATGGTCAAACATGTGTCAACAGCAGTGGCCAGCTGGGCTATTGGAATCTGACTTCAGGCCGATTGTCCAGCAGAGTACCCTGCTATGGACTTACTGGAATGAGAAACGTGGATCTGGCAGATGGAGACTCTCCTGGATTCAACAGTGTTCTTTGGCAGCACCTCTGAGGTGGCAAAGACATATTGCTTCCAGTTTTATCCAGCTTGCCACAGTTCCATGAAGGAACACTGGAGCGGACTTGGCCCTAAATCAAGTTGAGCACAGGCGAGTGCTTGTTTTCTTTACATATTCTATATATGGACGATAGTTCTTTTGTCATTAAATGGCTTATAGTTTGAGCTCCAAAGTATCCTCCTGAATACACAACACATGTTGGAGCTGTGATCGGAATGGTGGCTTAGCTCCAACAACCCAGTACTAAAGATTTAAGGGTATTCAAGTTTTCTTAAGAAGGACTGGTAGTTTCTGTTGATTCTAGGGTTTCCAGGTCCCTCCTGGCAACTGGTGGGGGATGGGTTTGGGCTTACTGGGAGCAGGGAATTCCGTCTGATGATTCAGTGATGTGCCCACATTGCTTCCAGTGTGACCTGGAAGTGATGTAGGCATGTCAGGGATGTTGGGCCTGGTTTTCTTCCTTTCAGAATTCGCTTCTACCATAGAGTTTTTGTCCAAAGACCAGAGTGTCACCCAGCATTCCCAACATACCTACGTCACTTCTGGATCACAAAGCCACCTAGACATGTTGCTAAAATGTCGGGTACGTTTGGGAGGGTAATTCCCCCCTCACCAGCCAGCTGATCAGTGGTGGAGAGGTGAGGCCTGGCAGTGGAGGACCCCTTCCCCCATGAGGGGTGTGGAAACCCTAGTAGATTTCCCCTCCTGTTAGAGTCCATTGGTCCCTCCTAAATTCTTTTTCAGGGGGGTTCAGTGGACCTTCAGCATAGGAGGGACAGTGGCCTTTAAAATACGTTGTTAGCTATGGCCTTTTAGCAGCTTAATATAATTCTTCTGGTGCTGCCCAGTGTTCTCCAACTTTGGTCAAAGAAGGAGGAGGAGGAGGAGATTGGATTTATGCCCTGCCCTTCACTTGGAGTCTCAGAGTGGCTTACAAACTCCTTTCCCTTCCCCTCCCCACAACAGACCCCCTGTGAGGTAGGTAGGGCTGAGAGAGCTCTGACAGAAACTGCTCTTTCCAAGAACACCTCTGACAGAACTATGGCTTGCCCGAGGTGCAAGTGGAGGTGTGGGGAATCAAACCTGGTTCTCCCAGATTAGAGTCCATGCACTTAAACACTGCACCAAACTGGCCACAACATAAATATGTCCTTGAATATTTCCTCTAAGCCTAATGAGGCTTCCACCAATGTAAGTGGTCCTTCCATTGAGGAGTGTAATAAATCATCTTCAAGCCATGATTTCAGATTTTGTTCACTGGAACCTAGCTAACCATGATCAATGGATAATTTCAGAGGGAAAGCCATAATAGCCTGTTGTGGGTAAAATAAATAAAGACATTTGGCATCTTAAAGGCTAATAAACATTTGTTCCAAAAGAAGTCAGTGGAGTGGCCTACATTCAGATAATCAGAACAGCCACAGCAGTTTTAATTAAATGATGGTTTCTTATTATGTTTGAACAAGGCCAGTCCATGGCTGCATTTGCGTTGGTGATTCACAAGTTGTTCAGGACTGCTTGAGTGTCAGAGAGTTGTGATTAGTTCACAGATCTTGAATAGGGATTAATTTGTCTTGTAGTGGGAGTGGGTGAGAAGTTAAAAAATGTATATGTAACCAAAATCCCCGCACAAAAAAAGATATATATATATATTTTAAAAATATGAACAGTAGGGGAAACAAGGCTATCCCCTTTTCCTTTTAGGTTTTAAACAAAGTAACAAGACCGATACATTTATTAGAAGTGATTCAGGCACGTCATTGATTAATAGCAGAAAAAATAAACATGACATTTAACAAATGTCTCGTAAAGAACCTCACTTAGTAAATACTTTTAATGAATGTAATTAATTTTGCAAAAGTGAAATTTGTTTAAAAAATTTACAAGTCATTTTTAATACCGCCTCATTACAGAGTAAGAAAATCTGCAGCAACTCATCACTCATTTGTTCAGTAACTAATTGCATATGTGAGAGAGACACCCATTTTGCTTGTAACAGGTACGGGAAATTATTGCCATTTTCTTTTAAAAAATTCTGCTCACTTCTCCACTCTAGAATAACATTTAATAAAATTCCTGGAATGATGATCTGCATTGCAGGAATGGCTTTCACTTTAGGAAATATATGCCTCTATTTATACCTCCATACAAATCTATATACACATTCCTTCCAAGAGGACTCTCGCCTAAGAAACCTGGATGGAATACATTAGTAGCTCAATGAATATTTGAGATGACCGCACTCATAGAGCATCCTACTGGGTCAATTCAGCTGTCAGTATCCCATAGGCTAAAAAATGATGCTGCTGTATGAGACAGGAAGTAGGGATGAGAAATGGCTCTGGCTCTGGTAACAGCAGCTATTTGAAGCATTGCTCTTGAGTATAACATTGCACTGAGACAGAACAAGAAAGACAGATAGGAAAAGGGGGCCCAATCCGCCAACTGCACTATTCGTCAGTAGCTGCCCAGGAGTTAATGTCATTAAAGTGTAGCGATTGACTGGCTCAAACACCAATCCCATGAGCTCGTGGCCAATTGAGGGAGACCATTTTTGAGGAAACATTTGTCTGTTTGTCAGCCTGCTGTTCGGCAGGTTACTTCGATGTATAAAAAATTGAGCAGCCAGTATTGGTCCACACAATGTCCAAAGTCAACAATGAAATCCATGTAATGCCTTGTATCAGGATCAAAAACAGGTAGGGCACAGATTTTGTTCTCGCTTAAATGTATTCCTTTCAAATAGCGCATTGCGATTGGCATTTTGCACATGAGTCTTCTTAGACAGCTTGATGGACTTCCGACTTTCCCCTGCCCTTGGTGTGCCACCGCTCCTGTAGGCAAGCAATTGTCTTAATGGACAGTTACATCCATCAGAAATAATATAAATCAGTCAAATAAATGCTGTGTTGTTTTTTTTTTAAACCCTACTCTTTGGTGTTTGACTAAGTAGTCTTTAGTGATGTTAAAGGTTGCAGATCTGTTTGGGTCAGAAGGCTTTCATGTTTCAGTTTTGCAAAAACTTGATGCAAACATGTTTGGTAGGTGTTCAAGTCATCCAGTGCCAAATTGAAAAGACTGTGAGCAATTTCACACAAGAGTTACGCCACGGTCACACACCCCTTAGCCCCACTTCTATTGGTCAATTTCCCACTCGAAGCTGCACAGCCGCATTTTGACCCACAGCTCTGCCTGATTTTCCCCGCGGCTTTGTGATCCTCAAAAAACAGGATCACAAAAACCGCTGAGAAAATCGGGTGAAGCCACAGGTCAAAATGCGGCTGTGGGGCTTCGAGTGGGAAATTGACCAATAGAAGTGGGGCAAAGGGAGGCGCTACCGCTGCGCAGCTCTTGTGTGAAATCCATCTCAGTGATCGGCTCACTTCTGATCACCAGAGTAGATCAGGTTACACTTGACTGTTGAACACATTCACTGTGAATGAAATTCATAGCATCCTTATATATGGCACTGCTGATGACCAGTGTTCCCTCTAAGCTGAGTTAGTGTGAGCTAGCTCACAGTTTTTTAGCCTCTGGCTCACATATTTTTGCCCTAGCTCAAGAAGGTTGGCTCCAGAGCAAGCTAATTTATGCAATAGCCAAATCACTTGCTCACAACTTTAATACCAGTAACTCACAAAGTAGAATTTTTGCTCACAGGACTCCATAGCTTAGAAGGAGCATTGCTGATGGAATCACTTCCTGGCACTGGGTAGGTGCTCAATGACTGCACAGCTACATGGTGCTACAGCCACAGCTGCCCTCCAACAAAGGAACCACATCCCTTCCCCCTTCGTCAGCAGTGGGAGCTGGAATCTTTCTGGTGCAAGCCATATTACCGTGACATTAGAGATGCATGACAGATAGAGGACGGGCAGAGTTTTGACCTCACTGGTGGTGACAATGGTACGTGGCAGATGAAGAGGACAAGAGAGGGCACTAGAAGCAAATGCCAGTTATGCCGGAATTTGCAGCCCACCTGGTGGGACTCCATGACCCAAGTGAGGGTCCAGACCCATATGCTGAAGACTACCACTCTACGTGGTGCTCCTGAAGACAACTTGGAAGCTTCCGCTAGTATAAAATGCTGCTATCCACATCTTGAGCATGTGGTGAAGCAGGATCATGTATTTCTAGCACCAGCGATCAATTAGTTTCTCATCCCAGTTCTAAGTGCTCTTTTTGAACTTGATCCTTCTCAGCCTGTGACCTGCATATTTACAGCTCTCCCTATATCTACTCATCACCAGTTCAGATCTCCATCAGATGCCCTCTGTTGTGTGCCATTACTGCAGGCCCACAGCCAGCGGTGGGGTGCTGAGGGTGGCACCCCCTATTGAATTACAGCACCTCCGGTTGGGCAGGCGCTCTTGAATGCCAAGCAGCAAATTAAGCATAGTTGCCAGACGGGGCTTCCCGTAGGTCGGAGCAAGCCGGCTTGAGGCTCGGAAATCTGAAGGGGGCGGTTGACGCACAGGGGGATCTCTGGAGCTGGGCACTGGAGGCTCAGGTGCCACCGGGCTTCTCAGTGGACGAGATGGCCTCATGGCCGTGGGCAGCTGAGAAGTCCTGCTGCTTCAGCTGGCTGGCCTGGCTGTCAGACAGCATCAACCTGGCTCCGCAAGCTGCTGGCTCCACAGCCCCGGTAGGGAAGCCAAACCCAGCAGCCAGAACACTGCCATGGAGCCCAGCGCAGCCAGACCCACTCAGCGTATTTTCCTCCTCCTGTTGCTGCTGGGCAGCTTAGGCTGCCACTGTCTCACTCCGTTGCTCCAGGACTGGCGGCTATGCAGCCCCACGGCTCTCCCGGTCAGGATTGCCTTCACTCATGGTTGGCTGCACCTGGCTGAAGCAGGCACTGAGAGCAAGCTACCCCAACTGAAAGGATCTGGCGCCCAGAGAGCTGTTCTCCATATGCCCCAATCTCAGCTGCATGATCAGCATCTGCACTGAGAGGCCCATAGCCAGCGGTGGGGTGCTGAGGGACCGGCCAGGCACACTCATCTCCCTCCCCCCACTCCCTCTCCCTCTGCTCCATTAATCTAATTAAAAGTAATTTAAATTTAATTAGCACCCCTGGCACCGTGGGGGCCACCCATGGACAAATTCCTGGCTATGGGCCCGCATTACTGTGTACAGTGAAGACGACCTCCATCAGTAGCAAGGCAAGTCTGAATGGCTGTTGCTAAGCACTGAGACGAGGCAGCTCTTTTCATAACGACGTGCTTCTTTATTGAACCTCTGAGCCAAAGGCACAGGCTCAACAGGAGCCAATTTATACTTGTAAAAACCACACCCACCTTAAACAACCACCAATACCAAGTAGGCAGCCAGAATCCTTAATTTGCATGAACTATATAAAATGCAAGTAATGACAGTGCAGCTCTTGGGTTATAATAAACAAATATGATTGGCCGTTACCAGTAATAATAATAATAATAATCTTCCAATTTATTAATCGCTCAGTTCTGCAGAGCTTGCTGGCTCTGAGCGATTTACAGTTTCTCATTCACACGGGACTAACAATGATTTATGGGGGTAAGGGAGGACAACATATATCTTTTAAATCACACACGTTCGCAACCGGCAGGGAGTTGTTCAGCTGCAGGGTCAGACGTGTTCCGGTGGCATATTCACTTCGGGTTGGCTAGATGACGTCAGCTTCTCCAGGTCTTTGAGTTGCAGCGCTGCACTGCCACCGCCTGGCCGGAATGGCCCATTACAGGCTTCTCGGAGTCGAAGAGATTTTTCTTAGGCTTTCAATCTTGCGAGCTGAGCATTCCGTTTCCCAGCTAACACCTCGCCCACCAGGGGGGTTTCGGTGTGCCCACCCTCTCTAAGGAGTGGTACCCATGTTATCTACTCGCGGAAGCTTTCGAACCGCTGGGTGGATGGCAAGCTGGGGACAAGGCTGGTAGCTCACACCAGCACAGGGCTAGAACTGACAGCTGTACTGTTCAGCTCAGATGTTACTATAACCAGAGGATAAATCCTCTGTGTAACACAACCAATAGTCTTGAAGGCTTTTGGAGCCTTGCTCAGACTCAAGCTCCACCAGTACATAACAGCTGTCCCACAGCTGTGGCCTGGCATCCATGGAGAAGGTCTACAAAAGCATATCTCTGATGCCTTTTAGAAAATGTTTCAAGAAACATCTTTTTAGCAGGCTGTTGGAATAAATGGTTTATTAATGGTGTGGCCTATACATCTAGGATTTATTGGGTTTGATTTAGGGACTGTATAGTTGTTTTTAACTATTGTTGTGAGTTGCCTGGAGTGTAAGATGAGAATGGACATAAATATATTTTTAAATATAAAATATATAACTCCTATCAGCCCTTCAATCAAGAAATAAGAGTAAAGAGTATCTTCAACAATTTTAAATTAACAGGAGTACTGGGGTACCTAATACATTTTTATTCAAACATAGGCTTTTGTGTATTAAAGCTCTTCACCAGACTAGGATTGTTGATTACTGAAATGCCACAAATCTATGTAATGATCTAGACGTTTTATTGAATTCTGTGAGAGTGCCAAACCACATTTCTCTTATCCGTTCAGTTTAGTGGAATTGTGAAATGGGTTGAATACATATTCTGAAAGGGGTTCTCGATGGTTATATACCTTGAAGATGTACATAGATCAGTGTGCCCAAATAGGACAAATTTGAGAACCATTCCTTTTTAACTATTAAAAAAAGATCATACGACAAGAGACTGTTATTGTCCCTGTGACCCTATTAATATTTCTTGTATGCTATGTGGCTTCGGCAGCCTCCTTACAAATCATTATCAGTCCTACAGATTTGTCCTACGGATTTACTCTACCACTTTGATTTCATGCTATTTGCTGTCTAAGCCAGTAAAAGTACAATAATTATTGTATCCAAGACTACAGCTTTGCCAAATATCCTCCACTTGTCATTTCTGGGCGGAAACTAGCAATTTAGGTGGGTTGGATTGACTGATTTATTTAATTTAGTGTAAAAAAAAATTCTGCTTCCCCCGCCCATTATTTTCCAAAATAACATCCAGACCGTATGCAGATTCTCCTTTGTGACTTTTCATTTATCCTAGTGGAGTGAAGGAATGCCAGCCTCCAGGTGGGACCTGAGGAGCCCCTGGAATTACAGCTCATCTCCAGACTACGGAGATCACTTCCCCTGGAGAAAATGGATGCGTTGGAGAATGGATTCTATGGCATTGTATCCCACTGAGTCCCGGTCCCTGTCTTCCCCAGGAAGCAGTACCGCCCCCACCCCACCCCTGGGCATGTTGATGATACAACTAGGCGAGAATGACCGGGGGGGGGGCTGCACAAGTATGGACCTGACACACCAGGCTAAGGCAGATTTGCAGACACTACGGGTAGAACTCCCAACCACAACCATCATCTGGTCAGACTGGCTGGAGTGGTGCTCATGGTGTGGGGCCAACCACCCTGACAGAGTTGACATGGCCAGGAGGAAGATGACCAGAGGTCATTTCAGGGGGGATCGCAGTTCCCCCGGGTGAGGCAAGGGGGGCGGGGCACATGAAGAAGCCCCGCCCCCTGCTTCCAGCCGCCCCACTTCCGGCCCTCATTCAGCCAGGAGGAGGCAGGAGAAGAGGGAGGGTAAGTTGCTCCCTCCCTGCCTCTCCCCACCCCTGCCTGCCTGGGGCCAGGGAGGGCCTTGGCGGGGCTTCCTTGCACTCCCGCCGGCCTTGCAGGTCCACCACCGGGCCCCTCATGGGGCTTGGCAGTGGAGCAGCAAGGCCGGCAGTGGTGGCCAGGACCATTGGGGGCGGGGTGTGTGGCCTTATGACACACTTCCGGTGATGTCAGGGGGTGTGGCATATGCTAATGAGTTATGCTAATGAGTTCCCCTAGCTCTTTTTCTACGAAACGACCCCTGAAGATGACCAACAGGCTAGGAAAGATCATGGAGGCCACTGGGGGTGCAGAGAATTCTGTACCTGGACATCTCTCACTGGTTGGAAGCCCCATTTTGGGTTGATGGCATTCACTTGTCTCTATGGAGGATGGGCATCTGGCTCCATGAGGTTAGGTGTGGCCTGCGGACTTGGCGACAGCTGTAGGAGCATCGGCGGAAGCTGGGTGGGAGGATTCCTGGCTCTTCTGGCAGTATCAGCATGGGGCTGGATCCATTTTAGGAAAACTGGCCTGCACGCCTCTTTTCCATATGTGTGGGGATCCCCTGAAAAGATCTTGGGGTGAGGGCTTCAAGGGGCATGTCCAGCTCAGAGGCTGCCAAAGGAAGGAGGAGGAGGAGATTGCATTTATACACCGCCCTTCACTCGGCGTCTCAGAGTGGCTTACAATCTCCTTTCCCTCCCTCGCCTCCCAATAGACACCCTGCGAGGTAGGCGGAGCTGAGAGAGCTCTTTTGAGAACTGCTCTTCAGAGAACATCTGTGAGAGAACTTGTGACTGAGCCAAGGTCACACCAGCAGCTGCATGTGGAGGAGCGGGGAATCAAACCCGGTTCTCCCAGATTAGAGCCCGCACCTTTAACCACTACACCGAACTGGCTCTCAGGGATCCCAGATTAGAGTCCGCACACTTAACCACTACGCCAAACTGGCTCTCAGGGATCCTTTGCCTTTGCATGCACTCTCCCCTTCCCTAGGCTGCAAAAAGCTTTCTGCAAGGGTTGTAGATGGTAAAAGACATCAGTGGCTTCAATCTGATGTGCTGGTCTTCTCATCTCTCTCTCAGACACACAACCATAACTAGCTTCTACTTTCAAAATCCTCAGGCAGTGCAAATGATAGAAAATGAAGCCAGGCTTTGACACGTGACTCACAAAGCTTTCCGGGAAGACGAGCCAATGTTCTTCACAATGTGCTGCCAACCCAACATACTGCAGCTATGCTTTGGGCAGCCACGTTACCTCTTTCTCCCCTTTTGTCCTTGGCTGTTCCACTGAGCGCACCAATTTGTTTCAATCAGGAGCTCATTTGGACCCAGCAAAATCTATATCCTATTGTCTCCAGAGTCTGGGTTTAGCAAACGGTATCTGGCAAAGCAGCCAGTTGTATAAGAGCACAGCAGATTGACTGCTGGCTCCAAGATCACATTTGGCATCCAAGGAATCGGGATTAGAAGACAAATGGCTAAGCGGGGAGGGTGTGTGTGTGAAGTGAAGTGGACAGGGAGAGTTAATCTGATACAGAAACAGGCCTAGGCCTAAAGGGAAAACATGGCTGACACAATTCAGGGAGAGAAAGATGCATTTTAGACCTATTTTAGAAGGGCTAGTTGAATATGGTGCAATCCTATGCTGAGATACTCCAGTCTAAGGCTGATTCTGCATTGGCTTTTCCCTCCATTGTTTTACAAAACCCACGTTGGAACAGAAATTCCCCTCCGCATTGCATGCTGCTTTCACTTCCTCTGATCATCGGATTTTATGGTAGCCTCCACACTCCATGCCACTTTTGCTTTCTTTGATCATTGAATTTTATGGTAGCTTCCACAGTCCATGCCGCTTTTGCTTTTGCTTCCTTTGATCATCGGATTTTATGGTACCTTCCGCATAGATTTATGGTCATTTTATGGCAGTTCAGGGGTGACTTTGAAATCAGAACAGCGTTACCCCAAGGTACTTGAATGTGCTTTTGAGCTGCCTGTTTTCCTCCCAGTTGAGAGAATGTGGAGCGAATGCTAGTTGCAGAATCGCCCTAAGTCTCTGGACTAACTCCTAATAGGCATACACTAACTACACAGAACTGGTCCACTCTTTCGGTTCTCTTTGCAGCAATGATAATTGCAACTCGGAAACTGAACCAACTGGATTTCTATTTCTATCACCATCACATATCATATGGCAGAGGCAGATAAGAATTTGGCTTTGGAAACTGATGGAGAATTAGGCTCAGATTTGGAGTGGCCATTGGCATGTGAAAAGCCAAGTCTCTTCCGGTGCTGAAGAGCTCTCTCACAAATCATATATTTGCCCTCAATCCAAGCAGAACATGGACAGCAAGAACTTGGGACACTGCCATGATAGCCCAGAGTCTTCCTTGTTCTAGGTGTTAGATGATCTAGATGATCATACTATATCCAGGCCTACAATACTCTTTCAGTTTGGAGAACTCATTACTGAAGTAATTACTGAAGAAGGACACTAGGCTATCTCCTGAAGCTCCAGAATACCTTATTCCTTCCCACCCAGTCTGTCTGCCTGCTCCTTTGACGGTCTGTCTGCCTTCTGTCTGCCAGTTTGGCATAGTGGTTAAGTGTGCAGACTCTAATCTGGGAGAACTGGGTTTGAGTCCCCACTCCTCCACTTGCACCTGGCTGGATGACCTTGGGCAAGCCTTAGTTCTGATAAGAGCTGGTCTTGAAAAAGAGCAGTTTCTGTCAAGAGCTCTCTCAGCCCCACCTACCTCACAGGGTTCCTGTTGTGGGGAGGGGAAAGGGAAGGAGTTTGTAAGCTGCTCTGAGACTCCTTCGGGTAGTGAAGGGTGGGGTATAAATCCAATCTCCTCCTCCTCCTCCTCCTCTTCCTCCTCCTCCTCCTCCTTCCTGCTTGCTGCCTACATGTATGCTTCAGGCACCTGACAGTCCAAAACCTGATAAATTCCCATTGCATTTGGCAATGAAGATGAAATCTGAGGAGAAAGCTGCAGGAATTTTGCAGGGAAGTTAGTTTCAAAAATCAATGGACTGTATCCTGCAGATACTATCTGCTAACAGTGGAATTTACCTCTGGTCTTCCCCAGATTCAAGATGCTTTTCTACCAGCAGAAGACCCTCTGGCATCATGGGAAGGTTCCTGGCACTTGAAGAAAGCAAGTGGAAAGGATGTGTGGGATCCAACCAAATAAGGTTAGGGGAATTTCTCAGGGGAGATTCATCCCTCTCTAAACTGCCAATAATTTTTACAACAAGCATGGATGAGTGGCCTGACATTTCGGAATGCTGGGTTGGGCCTTTGTCCTTCTATCACCCATTTCCTTCTTCAGGTGACCCTAGGGTTGCCAGCATCCCACTGCGGATGGAGATCCCCCTGCCCCGAGCCCCAGCTAGGAGAGGAAACAGGACAAAGATGTTTTAAAAGTCAGTTAAGTCAATTACATGATGTTGCTTCTGGAAAAAGACCAGAAGTGACATCGTGTCTTTCTAGGCATCTCTGAAATCTCTATGGTAAAGCCACAGAATTTCCAGTAGTTCTTAGATAGGTGTGATGTCACTTCCAGATTTTCCCGAGAAATTATGGCATGAAACTGGTGATGCCTCCCATGTCCCCATCTCTCTGGTCTCCTACTGGTTACCCAAGGTAGCCTAACACTAATTATTGGCCAATTGGCTTTATACGTTCAAATGAAATGGTCTTCAGTACGTTTCTATTAGTCACATTTTAATTGAGACGATCCTGATTCCATTATCTGTGGTTCCCTTTTATATTGTACACTGATATAAACTTTTTTTAAATGTGAAATGGAGCTGTGGCACCAACTTTCTTTCAAATGACAACTTTCCCCACCTTCTGAGGTGGAACATGCATCTGAGAGGATTTACCCTAGTAGGGAGCACACATGTGATCCTGGCCTCAGTTTGACCTATCAGTTTGATCTACTGGACACTTTCGGTGCTAACCTGGAGCTTCCATTCTCCTACTCCTCTAAGCCCATTAATTAAGATCAAAGCAACACGTCTTGCTTACTGTACCATCTTTGCAGCCAGCAATGATGATGTATGCTGACTGTCTCTATTTGTCTGGAGCAGTGCCTCATTCCCGGTACCTGCCCTTGGTAAGCCATTGTACCGTCTTTACTTTTGGGGGAGTTCATTTGTTCAAGATTTGTTAATGTGACTTGCTAGAATTGTCCTCTCTCTCTT
Organism: Gekko japonicus; assembly: GCF_001447785.1. Taxonomy (NCBI): domain Eukaryota; kingdom Metazoa; phylum Chordata; class Lepidosauria; order Squamata; family Gekkonidae; genus Gekko; species Gekko japonicus. The sequence goes on from NW_015161001.1 coordinate 23,824, forward strand.
TCCAGGATTTTGTTCCCTCCAGATGCTAAATCTCTGAGCAGGGACTGGTTGCAACTTGTCAGATACATGCCTGATGAACACTAAGGTACCACAGAGTGCACAGCCTAGCGTTTCACACACTCCAGCTTCAGGAAGTGTTTTGAACAGCTGATAACATATCATAGACAATTGCAGTTTCTGGGGGTATCTTTAGCCAAATAACAAACAGCCTCTTTTCACAGTAGACAAATACGGCGATCTGTTAGCCGAATTGCTCTTTAGGAGAGACAATTGGAACAGTTTATTATAATCGGGATTCAGGTCAATTGTATACAGAGGATGGGCTGCCACAATACGTTCCCAATGAAGAGACAGAGACAGAAATAAAATTCTCTTTAGTTTACTAAGTATCACTCAAGGCACACAATTACATACACGCATACAAGAACTAAGTAAAACAGAAAGATTCGGGATAGGACATTCGCATTAGCAGGGTATCGTTGGTGGGAGATATTTACCTCAGGCGATGCGCAGCTCCTAAATCTTCCAGCAGGAGGTATTAGGGTAGGGAGGAAAATATGAACGGGGAAGGCGCGTGTAGTCAGACCGGCTGAAAACAGACGTGTAGCACTCTAGCTGCAGACTAGAGTGTAAAGCGAGGCAAGGATTTGGGTACAGAGAGCTGAGCGTAAGGGGAGACAGCAGACGGGCAGAGGGCGTAGGTAATGGCTGGAGAAGGGTACTAGGTTGCCCTGCGCTATAACATTTAAGGCTGCTGGCGAGAGCAAGGGGGAGGGCTCAGGCGGCTTACACCTGGTGGCCCTTCCCTGTGGTGTGGGATTGGCTAGCGGGGAGAATTTCAATTCTATTGGCTACCTTGACTGTTGGTACCTGGGAGGGGGAAGAGGTGAGTCCGGAGACAATGGGGCTGACTCATCGGGGCCGGTGTGGATTATCCATGTGGAATGGAAGGACTTTGTAGTCTGTTGGAGGGGGGGGTTCGGGATGAGCCTCTTATGTGGAGACGGGAGTCTGGGCTACTAATTGAGTTTCCTGTGTTTGCTGGTAAATCTGTGTTTGCGTACTCATGATAAGTAGTAGACACGGGCGCACCTCTGGAGCGTAGTCAGGTCAGCAGTTCATCATCTTCAGCTGGCATCTTTTCCTCTCTGGGCGCCCTCAACGTGACCTTTTATTACACAGTCTCTTTTTATTAGCCCACTTCATCAGGTTATATTGCTATAACACAGTCCAGAAATAGCCCAATATAAGGCAGCTGGGCTAACAATACGACTGGCAGAGGAGAGTCTTTGCCAGTGTGAATTCAGTTGGAACACTGATCTGCAATATAAGGGGAAAAATGTTAAAAATGTGTCACTATTCTACAGTGTAATCCTATGCAGGTCTAGTCAGTATCCTAACCTGAGTCTAGTCAATGGGGCTCAGTCCACGGACCGAACTCTCCATTTATGAACTGTAATAAAGGATGTGGGTCAGTCGCACCCAGAAGCAGGCATTGTTGGTAACAACCAGGTGTGCACAGGAACAAAGACCCAGTTAGCCACTAGACTGAGAACCCCCAGCATTATACTTGGGTCTGGAGTTCTCCTGGAAGTACAACTGATCTCCAGATGAGGGAGATTTGTTCACCTGGAGAAAATAGCCTCTTTGGAGGGTGGACTCTATGGCATTATACCCTGCAGATGTCCCTCCCCTCCCCAAAACCCACCCACCCCAAAAATCTCCAGGTATTTCCCAACCAGGAGTTGGCAAGCCCAGTGCTGCCTGAGATTAGTGGATGAGCAAGGTTGTTGGTGTCTGACCTCTAACCTTTGACCTTCCAGACAGTGGCTTACAGAATCAAAACAGAAGTCTACCGACCTGTCTAGTGAATTACCATTCATGTTCATGAATGAATTTTTCACCGTAAGATTGCATTAGGCATTTATCACGTAGATATTACATTTACTTAAATATGTTATTCCAGCAGCTGGAAGCATGGGGTGGAGTGGTGGAAGGAGAGGGCCCCAACAGTAAAATATTGCCTTGGGTTACCTTGGTTTTGGAGCTGCGGTGGCTCAAGTGGTTAAGACGCTGAACTGCAGGCTGTGGAAGGTCAGTAGTTCAGCAGTTCAAGACCCGAGTGCCGCATGATGGAGTGAGCTCCCATCTCTAGTTCCAGCTCCAGCCAACCTAGCAGTTCAAAAGCAAGAAATTGCAAGTAGATAAATAGGTACCACTTTGGTGGGAAGGTAACAGCATTCCGTGCACCTTGGTGTTTAGTCATGCCGGCCACATGACCATGGAAACATCTTCGGACAGTGCTGGCTCTTCGGCTTTGAAATGGAGATGAGCACTGCAACCCTAGAGTTAGACTCGACTGGCTTTCGAGCAAGGGAACCTTTACCTTTTTACCTTGGTTTTGCCTTGGGTTCAGGCTCAGTGTTCCCCATCAACCCAGGAATACATCCCAGAAACATTTGCATACCCACAACCCTTTAAACATTCTAGAAAGTTTTTTTTTACACTGGCATTGGCCTGGCTTGATGGTTCTTTTTTGTAATTTGGTTAGACTTTTTAAATTGATTGATTTAATGTTTATGCTTATCTTTTATTGGTTGTTCACTACGTGGAGTAGCCGGAGAAGAAACCTATGCATATTTTCAATTTTTTTAAAAAAAACCCCACCTCCAGTCTCCTGCTGTCGGTCAAGTTATGAGCAACCCTGGCAGAAAAACCTAATAAACAGAAGTCTGGATGCGAGAAGGCTCCCGCTGTTTGCTCTTAAAACACGGCTTCTTCCACCAGCTTCTTTAACCATTAAATGGATTAGGCTTGAAGGGCCTTCTATATTTGTTTAGCGGCCCTCAAAACCATCGATAAATAGAAGCCCAAGGGATGGGGAAGATGGGGTCTCACTAATGACGTTTGTCCATGGCGAAGCAACAAATTTTTTCATTTTTATCTATCAGGCCATCAATAAATATTCATAGGTCTATTAACTCGAGCCCAGAGAGTTTGGGAATATCTGACGCCTCATAATTCAAGGTTCTTATCCGCTCTTCACCTCCTATGTCGTGAATCTATCTCTAATCAAAGTACCCGCTTGCCCAAACACCACCATTCAGAGAATATCATTACAGTCCAAATAAAATCAGACAGATACTGACGCATGCTTACAGCTGTGAATGGATTTTTTCCCCCTTCTTCTTCCTGTAGACAACTGTTTATTTTCTCTTCTCTATTTTGGTCCAGGCTGTATTGCCAGGTTTATGAGAGTAATCTTTGCAAATGTCACATGTCTCAATTGGAGACTACTTCTTGTTCCTTATCATCGCCGGTATTTAGATTTCATTTTGTACAAGACGAAGTGTTAGCAGACATGTAAATATCTGTACGCTGAAGAGGCGAGGATTCTTGTCTGAAGCACAGGCTGCTCTTTGAAAGGCAGAGCAGACATTTTACTAGGGTAGCTGAAGGAAGAATAGGGAGTCCTCGCCTTTTTTTCTAGGGACATTGAGAGAAGGCCAAAGGTTCTAGGTTCTTGCAGTCCTTTAAAAGAATATAATGAGGTATCGTAATATTTGAAAAATCAGATCAGTGTTTCGGGTTTCCTATGTTTCCGCTGTCATTTTCCAAGCCTTTCTTTGCACTCACAACGCTATAAACTCATTCTAGACTATGAAAGTTCAGAGCCATTTCAAAAGGTGAGATGGCTGTAGTTAGTGTTCCCTCTAAGTGGAGTTACTGTGAGCTAGCTCACAGTTTTTTAGCTTCCAGCTCACACATTTTTGTCTTAGCTCAAGAAGGATGGCTCCAGAGAAAACTAATGTATGCAGTAGCCAAATAGGTTGCTCATAACTTTAATGCCAGCAGCTCACAAACTAGATTTTTTGCTCACAAGACTCCACAGCTTAGAGGGAGCATCAACTCTAGTACTGCTTTAAAGAAGGGGAACATAAAGGCCCGGCTAACAATTCCCCACTATGGTGCTAATTCACTTGGGTGGCCAGAAAATACTGGCAAGCTAAGTCAACCCATTGCTCCCATGGTTGGCTTCTTTCTAATGTTACTGGAGCAGCCACACTTCAACAGATTCCAGTGCTGTTGCTGGCAACGTGTGCCCCAAGAATCTTTAGATGCCACAGTTGAGTCATTGAGACTGTTGGGCTGCGGTCACACGGAACATTAGCCACGATAGAGAGACGGAAGATGCGGGGTAAAAAACTAGTACCTCCGAGGTACTAGTTTCCGGTAACCGTAGGGCATGGGCGGGCATCTGATCGCATTTCCTGTGGCATCTGGCGCCCGCCCATGTCCCCTTGCAAAAAGGTTTCCCCCCCCCAAGTCTCCATGGATGTGCACAAGCACCCAACGGAGCACGCGCATACTTTGGTGTACAGAAAAAAACAAACCCGTTTGCCGCACCGTGCTGCTTCTTTGCCGCGCCACAGGATTGTCCTGTGATCGGCACCTCCCCCTACCCACAGGACTTCCACGGAACCTCCACGGAACTGCCACGGAACCGCCACGGGACGTCTGATTGCGCAACCGTGCGTTATTTTGCCCTGGGGAAAACAGCCACGCCTCCCCCCCGCGATATCCGGCCCATGTGACAGGGGCCTTGGTTGGTTTTATTACTGGCTGCCTTGCCCGTTAAGATCTGACTCACAAGCCTTGGTCTCCATGCCCACACCTTCAGAGGTGAGGGGGGTGGCAACCAAAGACAGGGCTTTTTCAGGAGTGGCAACTTGCCTATGGAATGCCCTTGCCCTTGAGTCTCGTCAAGAGCCAGTTTGGTGTAGTGGCTAAGTACGCGGACTCTGGGAGAACCAGGTTTGCTTCCCCACTTCTCCACATGTGGCTGCTGGATGACCTTGGGCAAGGCATAGTTCTGGCAGAGCTGTTCTCTCAAGGGCAGTTCTCTCAGAGCTCTCTCGGCCCCACCTACCTCACAGGGTGTCTGTTGTGGAGAGGGGAAGGGAAAGGAGTTTGTAAGCCGTTCTGAGACACCTTTGGGTAGTGAAGGTTGGGGTATAAATCCAATCGCACTTATGTTGCTTTCTCTTAGGTGCCAAGCCAAAACATTTCTGTTCATCTGGTCTTTTGATGAAGGGGTTGGATTTTAAACACAGTTTTAGCCTAGAAACTTGTTTTAAGCTGTCTGTGTTCCAGTGTTCCCTCTAAGCTGAGTTAGTGTGAGCTAGCTCAGTTTTTTACCCTCCGGCTCACACATTTTTGTCTTAGCTCAGGAAGGACGGCTCCAGTCCAGAGCAAACTAATTTATGCAATAGCCAAATCACCTGCCTGCTCACAACTTTAATGCCGGTAGCTCACAAAGTAGAGTTTTTGCTCACGGGACTCCACAGCGTAGAGGGAGCATTGCGTGTGTTCTGTTTTTTACGATCAATATTTTTTGTCCTGGACATGGGCTTATTTAATGCTGGATTTTAATTACCACCTTGGGCAGGTTCATGGAGCGGCAGTATAACAATGGTCTAAATAAACAAACAAAAGGAACGGTCTTAACAGGAAGAAAAGGAAACATTTATTTATTTATTTATTTCCCACCCATCCTGAAAAATGGGCACAGGGCAGGTAGCATCATATCAAATACAATATATACAATTAAAATTTAGAACAATCTAAACATTAAAATTGGTAGTTACAGCTCAGAAACAAAAATCAGCTGGCTGTGAGAGATTCTGTGGCCTATTGATATAGATGCATTTACTTATTTATTTATTTGTTAAATTGGATTTACTAGGCCGCCTGTTCCCTACAAGTAGGGCTCAGGGTGGCTGACAACAAAACAATATACAATCTGAGATTAAAATAAATTAAAACAAACCAATAAATAACTATAGAAAAACAACATTGTCAAATTGACAAAAAATACAGCATATGTAAGATGACAGGAAAAAAAACTCCAACACCTCAGCCTCCCTGTGGGGTTCGGTGTAATGGTTATGTGTTCAGACTCCAATCTGGGAGAACAAGGTTTGATCCTCCACTCCTCCACTTGCAGCTGCTGGATGACCTTTGGCAAGCCATAGTTCTTTCAGAACTGTTCTTCCTACCTCACAGGGTGTCTGTTGTGGGGAGGGGAAGGGAAAGGAGTTTGTAGGCCGTTCTGAGAGTCCGAGTGAAGGGCGGGGTATAAATCCAATCTCTTCTCTTCTTCTCTTATGAGGGATGAAGGCTTGTGAGAGAATGCCAAAGGCTACCCCTGTTGCTTCCCCCAACCCAAGGCCCAGCGGAATAATGGCCAGTTATCAGTGAGTGGGTGACAGCAACCTTGGGGAGGCTATATATGGGCATCCGCTGCCTCAGCCAAAGGCCTGGTGGAAGAGCTCCGTCTTTCAGGCCCTGCAAAATTGAAGAAGATCCTGCAGGGCCCTGAACTCAATAGGGAACATGTTCCACCAGGCAGGGGCCAGGTCAGAAAAGGCCATGGTTGAGGCAAGACAGATGTCCTTTAGGCCAGGGACTACCAGGAGATGCTGGTCCATAGAGCGCAATGCTCTCCGAGGCATATACAGGAAGAGGCGGTCCCTTAGATACGTTGGTCGCAGTCCTTCTAAGGCTTTGAAGGTTATTACCAACACATGCAGCATATCTGGGACTCACCTTCTCCTTTGTCTTCTTCACATATCTCGATGGTGTGTGGTGGCTAACCAGAATGCCCAGTCATCGTCTGGTCTGCCTGGCTTCCTCCACTCCAGTGGCAATCCTGGGAGCCAGAGGTTCAACACATTGCTCAGCAGCATCCAAACAGTTGAGCTCTGCAGCGTGAGTGCCTACTGAGCGGGCACACAGCTGTTCAGTGCAGTCCACAAGTTGGACATTGAACAAGACTGAGGCAAGCTGGTGAAGGGCTTCCACTCATCTGTAAATAAGAAGTCTGATTATGGTGAGTTTAACTGGCTGTCATATTTAGATCAAAGTTCTCAGCATCTCTGGTGGCCACAACTATGGCCAGGAGGCAAGAAAGCCTACATGCATCCCTTCAGCTATGCACACCCTCTACTTGCCCCAAAGGATGGCTGTCACTGAGCTGAGCATGGCAGTTTCATTCAAAAGATTCCCGTTGCTTCCCTGAAGCGATGTGAGGGGAAATAGTTACTGCTGGAAAAGGCCATGTTGTGGTCCTTTTTTTGAAAGAGCTGAATGATACATTCTGCTGGTGTCCCTGAACAAATGCAGATGTGAGGAACATTCTGTTCATCTAAGATTTTTCAGAGTTCAAAGACAGGTTATTCCAGCAACATCACACTCCAGATGCAACTGTGGTGTGTGCGATATTTTAGTACACTTCAAAGACTTGCCGCTTTCTGTGAGCGTGAGGTTAAGGGGCCGGTGGAAATCACACAACTTTTGTAAAGCGTTGTCACAGATCTGATCAAACTTTTTTTTAAAAGAGGGGGTTTTTTTGGTTAAAAGAAAGCTTAAAAACTGTTATAAATATTTATTTAGAAAAAAATTTTATTGAGCTGCGGTGGCTCAAGTGGTTAAGACGCTGGACTGCAGGCTGTGGAAGGTCAGTAGTTCAGCAGTTCGAGACCCGGGTGCCGCAAGACGGAGTGAGCTCCCATCTCTAGTTCCAGCTCTTGCCAACCTAGCAGTTCGAAAGCAAGAAATTGCAAGTAGATAAATAGGTACCACTTCAGTGGGAAGGTAACAGCATTCCGTGCTCCTTGGTGTTTAGTCATGCTGGCCACATGACCACGAAAACATCTTCGGACAGCGCTGGCTCTTCGGGAGTCGGATTCGACTGGCTTTTGAGCAAGGGAACCTTTACCTTTACTTCATGGAGGCTGTGATACTACCAGGGGTCATTTCGTAGAAAAAGAGCTAGGGGAACGGATTAGCATAACTCATTAGCATATGCCACACCCCCTGACATCAGGGGCCCGGTGGTGGACCTGCAAGGCCGGCAGAAGTGCGAGGAAGCCCCGCCAAGGCCCTCCCTGGCCCCAGGAGGCAGGGGTGGGGAGAGGCAGGGAGGAAGCAACTTACCCTCCCTCTTCTCCTGCCTCCTCCTGGCTGAATGAGGGCTGGAAGTGGGGCGGCCAGAAGCAGGGGGCGGGGCTTCATCATGTGCCCCGCCCCCTGCACCTCACCCGGGGGAACTGCATTCCCCCACGTTCCCCCCCAAAATGACCTCTGGATACTACTAGATGACAACACATGGTAAAAGGAATTCTTTTCCAAAGCAGTGTCTTAAAGTAAGCCCTTGGCACCTGCATTGGGGCTTCAGGTACTTCTGCAAGATATCCTGGAACAAATGAGGTAGGCAGGTGAGCTGGTCTTGCCAACCAATTCAGAAAAGATTGAGGACTTCTTTTTCTTCTTCTTCTTCCCCCGCCCACTGGCCACTTGTCAGAATTCTTGTGCACAAGCCAGACATTCTAAACTGTTTGCCAGAACATGTTGACTAAAATTGGATTTTCTTTTAATAAATGACTAATGCATTGTTATCACTTTGAGCGTGTCCTAGAAATGGGTTGCTGTCTGGTAAGTGTGGACCAAATGAGGCTTAATGTGGTGCACAGAGGTCTGATTGATCACATTTAAAATGAAAAGATGTTTAACAAGGAAATTAAAAGCACACACTGCATATGAAAACACAACAGACTGAGCAAAGGTAAAAGAAATGGGAATAAATGTGTGTCCTCTATCCTTGGCGTGTACTAATCTCCTAAAATGATAATAAGAGATAGGTGATCTAATTCTTAAAACTGTAATCATTTAGGCTCACTCATTATTCTGCTTCCCATATTCAGGATTATCCCTGGATTTCTCAGGACCATGTGTTCATGGCTTCCCTCTTGAATGAAAATGGATACTTCCTCCTCCTGAATGTGAGTAAAATGGTTAAGAGCGGCAGACTTTAATCTGGAGAACTGGGTTTGATTCCCCACTCCTCCACATGCAGCTGCTGGGTGACCTTGGGTCAGTTAAAGTTCTCTGAGAGCTGTTCTCTCAAGAGCAGTTCTCTCGGAGCTCTCTCAGTCCCACCTACCTCACATAGGTGTTGTGGGGAGAGGAAGGGAAGGAGATTGTAAACTGCTCTGAGACTCTGAGTGAAGGGCGGGGTATAAATTCAGCTCCTCTTTCTCTTCCTTTCTTCCTTCTCCTTCTTCCTCAGAAATTTTGTTCTGCCTTTTGCCCACCCACGCCAGCAGACTCTCTTCTTCTTCCTGTCTACCAGAACGTCTACTATCATCTTGGCTTCCCATGGATAAATGGTTTAAGTGTGACTCAGGCTACCCATTGTCCTCTTCTGGCCAGGGTCATCTTCATTTCTCTCACCCTGGTTGGCTCTGCATTAGGAATGTAAACCAATCATCTTGTTCCCCAGCTTTCCACCTACAAAGAGCCCCTTGTAGCATCTGAGCCTGCACACAGTGCAAGCCCAACTATTACAAAACAAAGTAGAAGGGCTATTTTTGGGCAGGAACGCACAGGAACGGAGTTCCGGCTGGCTCCCAAATTGGCCAAGCCCAGCAGGAACTCATTAGCATAATAGGCCACACCGAACAGCAGGAGCTCATTAGGATTGGCTACATTCGGGGTGTGTGGCCTAACATGCAAAGGAGTTCCTGCTACAAAAAAAGGTCCTGGGTTTTGACAACAAACAAGGTAAACAGAATAAGAAGCAAAAGGTGGGTGTGGCTGGATGACCACACTTCTGGTAACACGGGGGTGTGGCCTACTATGCTAATGAGTTTCTGCTGTTGGGAATGGCCTATTATGCTAATGACTTCCTGCTGGGCTTTTTCTACAAAAAGAGCCCTGGAAAAATCCTTATACTTGAGATCCCTGAGGTAAAATGTCATTTTACTGCAGTGCCCAGGGAACTGGGCTGGTGATGGGGCACACTGTTAGCACTAGCTGGGGTGCAGTTACATCCATCAGCAAACACAGGCCCTTCTTCTTCCTCCTTTACTTGAAGCCAAGTGCAGGCTCAGCACAGCATATTTGACAGTACTGGCCACATGAGTAAACAGAAAGCTCGCACTATTGGTTCTGCCCCTGTTGGAGACCACCAGTTTCTGCCCTTTGAAAAGGCAATTCCATATGGTCCCAAAGCTCCATCTGTCCTGCCCAGTGACCTCAATATTAGAAGTCAAAAACTGGTAATGGCAACTCTACAGATGAGAGGTCCAGACAGTGAATGACACCAGAAGGTATCTCGCTGGTGATTCTATGGAGTGAGTGGGAGTGGGGAAAGTAGACCACTTAAAAGGCTGGCAGTTTAGCAGCATGGTTACAAACAGATCCCTAGGGCCCCTGTCATGCTCTAGGATTTTGCAAGGTAGCAAATAGCAGTTAGGAGCCGCGGTGGCTCAAGTGGTTAAGACGCTGAACTGCAGGCTGTGGAAGGTCAGTAGTTCAGCAGTTCGAGACCCGGGTGCCGCAAGATGGAGTGAGCTCCCATCTCTAGTTCCAGCTCCTGACAACCTAGCAGTTCGAAAGCAAGAAATTGCCACTTCGGTGGGAAGGTAACAGCGTTCCGTGCGCCTTGGTGATTAGTCATGCCGGCCACATGACCACGGAAACGTCTTCAGACAGCGCTGGCTCTTCGGCTTTGAAACGGAGATGAGCACCGCAACCCTAGAGTCGGATTCGACTGGCTTTCGAGCAAGGGAACTTTTACCTTTACCTTTAAATAGCAGTTGCATTTTGGAGCTGGACCAAGATCAAAACTTTCTTCAACCAGAAAGCTCAGTGAATTTATTTATTTAATTAATTTGGGTTTTTTTATATCGCCCTCCCCTGTGGGACAGGGCTCAGGCCAGTGTACAACAGAACAAAATTCATACATAATTTCACAAGTAAAAGCAATAAATACAGTAATAAAAAACAATAAATACATTAGTTAAACTAATTAGAAGGTGCTAAACTTCAGTTGTGATGCTGCCTCATGGGGGAGGCAGAAGGTAAGTGTGCCAGCCAGGCAAAGGGCAGGAGCTAATGAGCAAATTCCTAGAATTGAGTGCTCTCACTAAGAGAAGTTGGTGATCTAATTACCCTAAACAATGCGCTGGGCCAGAGCTAGTGGATGCGATAGAGGCAGTATAAAAATCCTTTTTAACAGCCTTCACCACTACCTCATAGAATTTTAAAATGCCCCATAAGATGTTTTACAGTTTCGTGGCGAGTATGCCGCCAAACTCGCTCTAGTTGTCTAAGTTCTCCTTCCATCCCCCTGAGTTCCATAGTATAACAGGGGGGTAATTTAGATTGGGAGTGTAGAGGATGTTGCAGAGCAATTTCATCAATGCTTTTAGAGAGGCGAGAGTTCCAGTACTCTATCATCACATCTAACGAATTGCTGGGGGGCAACAGATCCCGCAGAGCATTCTGAAACCCAACTGGGTCCATTAGTCTCTGTGGACAAGCATAAATCTGCTTAGTGCCTAGACAGGAGCAGAGGTCATTTTGGGGGGGATTGCGGGGGAATGCAGTTCCCCCGGGTGAGGTGCGGGGGCGGGGCACACGATGAAGCCCCACCCCCTGCTTCCAGCCACCCTGCTTCCGGCCCTCATTCAGCCAGAAGGAGGCAGGAGAAGAGGGAGGGTAAGTTGCTTCCTCCCCACCTCTCCCCACCCCTGCCTGCCTGGGACCAGGGAGGGCCTTGGCGGGGCTTCCTCGCACTCCCGCCGGCCTTGCAGGTCCACCGCCGGGCCCCTGATGTCAGGGTGTGTGGCATATGCTAATGAGTTATGCTAATGAGTTCCCCTAGCTCTTTTTCTATGAAATAACCCCTGGACAGGAGGGGGCTAGAATGCCCAACCAGGCCTTCAGGGCAAAGTGATCTGGCCATGGCACTTCATCTTGAGTGATCCGATCCATATCAATCAATCATGCCAATGATCAAAGCCAGTGTGTGGCCCGCTTGATGTGTGGGACCTGATACAATCTGGGAGAGTCCTAGTGCTGCCATGGATGACACCAGGTCTGATGCCTGCAAGGAGGTAGCAGCATCGGCATGGAAGCTGAAGTCCCCCAAAACTGTCAGCCTTGGGAACTCCAATGCCCGGCGCTCTATCATCTCCTGCAGGCTTGGAAGGCTGTCTTCTGGGGTGCTAGGCAGTCAGTATACACAGACAACCAAACTCTCCTCAGTAATCCAGACTAGGTCTACACAGTCCGTACTGGTGATCTTTAGGACAGGGAGCACCCTGAAAGAAAAAACCCTCTCGGGTTGTCCCGACCAGCCCCGGCCAGGCCTCGCCACGACACTCCCCAAGATCCCAGGACAGGAAGCACCCCAACAAAAAGCCACCCAAGCAAGCCCCCAGGCAGGGCTGGCCCCAGCTTATTTTGCACCCTAGGCGAGGATCCCTTCTGAGCCCCCCCTGGTGCGCCCACCAATTTTCAAAAATAAAAGGGAATTAAAATTTCAAATTTAATTTCAAAAATTAAAAGGGAATTAGATAAGCATATGGAGCAGAGGTCCATCAGTGGCTATTAGCCACAAGGTATAGCTAGGGGCTCTGGGGCAAGTGATGCTCTGTCTTCTTGGTGCTTGGGGGGGGGTCAACAGTGGGAGGGCTTCTAATGTCCTGGCCCCACTGCTGGACCTCCTGATGGCACTGGTATTTCTGGCCACTGTGTGACACAGAGTGTTGGACTGGATGGGCCTTTGGCCTGATCCAACATTGGCGTCTCTTATGTTCTTATGTTCTTAAACCACTAGGCCATTCAGGTTTGACCCAGAGCATATCACTGATGAATATACAGTGGAGGTGAACAATAGGTTTGACTAGATTTGATATATCCAGGGGCGAGCCAGGGGATGGGCAGGGAGCAGTATAAGGGGTAGGGTGACAAGGGAGCCAGGATATAAAAAGGAGCCAGCCCAACAGGCCACGGAGGAAAAGACTGGAGTCTCCAAGGTAGCTTGAGAGAAGAGATGGAGCTCCAGCCAGTCAGAGTGGACTCTGGTGACAAAACAACCTCCCCCAACCATTTCTGAGGCCACAGGCTAGCCCCGAAAGGGGGGGGGGAAGGGGAGCACAGCCAGGAACCCCGTGATGGCAATGGGAGGAGGAGGCATGACCCAGGTGAGTATCGCCACCCCTGCCCCTCAGTTTGAGACTGATGGATGACTGAGAAACCTGGCAGGGGTCAGCTCTTTTAGGGTGACCGTTTCACCCTCCCTGGATGAAGCCAGGGCTATTTTTGGGCAGGAACGCACAGGAACGGAGTTCCGGCTGGTTTCCAAGTTGGCCACGCCCAGCAGGAACTCATTAGCATAATAGGCCACACCCAACCGCAGAAACTCATTAGGATTGGCTATGTTAAGGGTGTGTGGCCTAACATGCAAAGGAGCTCCTGCTCCAAAACAAGCCCTGGGTTTTGACAACAAACAGGGTAAACAGAATAAGAAGCAAAAGGTGGGTGTGGCTGGATGACTACACTTCTGGTAACATGGGGGTGTGGCCTAATGGGCTAATGAGGTGTGCAGTCAGGGGTGTGGCCTAATATGCTAATGAGTTCCTGCTGTTGGGTGTGGTCTATTGTGCTAATGAGTTCCTGTTGGGTTTTTTCTACAAAAAGAGCCCTGGATGAAGCTAAAAAGCGATTGTCCTGTGCAGATGACCCCAAGATTCTTGAAGGGAAGACGAGAGACGCAAATGAAATTAATACTAATATTGTGTGTTATAACGGTATTCTTTTAAAGCTTGCTATAATGTAATTTGATTAATTGGCTAACTTCCTTTTGCAAGCCTTCTGGCATGCCTATAAAATAGGGCATCAGTTTTGAGCGGGGGCGTTCTTAAAAAGAATAGATAATAGAAACAGATGTGGTAACAATGAGAGTGTCTCTTGAGTAAGCCCTTGTATTACAAATTGATTATTGTCTGATCTTCCTCCTATATTAATAATCCCCTAATTATGTTAATAGGGAATCTTTGGGGTTCAATTAATGTACTTTCTTAGGTGTGTTTATTGTGGAGATGAGGCTGGCTAAGGCTTAAAGGAATTGATTTCTAAGAGTTCAGAAGACAGGGTGGGGAGTAGACTGTCTTGTGTTAAAGCCCTGGGGTATTTCTAAGGAGAACAATTCATGGTGGGAAGCTTTGTCTGCGTCTTCTCCAAAGTTTTCTGCAGTTCAGTCGCATTCCTGAAAGCTGCTGTCTGCCAACTGGCATCAGGGAGTCTTCTAAAGGATTTTTTTCCTCTGTGTCATTTTTCACATTCTATGTGAATTTCTTAAATAAAGGTTATTGTTATGAGGAGCTACAGCACTTCATGTAGGACTCATCGCACTGGGCAGCAGGCAGCAGAAAGAGAAGATGCAAGCTCTGTAACCTCATGTGCTGTATCTGGTTCACCAGGGGCTGAATGTCAAGAGCTATTGGGGGAGCTTCTACCTAGAGTGTGGGGCTTCTTATGTAATGAAGCCCCATGCTACATGTGAAGCAATTCTAGAGGCTTATTAAGATATTGGGAGTCCTATCTGAGGCAGGGCAAGCTGAACAGCTGTGGTTTAGGAGGAACAGGGAAAGTCCTAGTAGGTGCTAGGCTGGCCCTTAGGTTCCACCAAAGACATCATTTTCAGGTCAAGATTTGAGTCCAGTAGCACCTGGAAGACCAAGATGTCCAGGGTATAAGCTTTCAAGCATCAAAGCGTCTTCTGTTAGATGCTGGTCTCATGAAGGGAGCCTTGACACTTGGAAGTTTATACCCTGGAAATCTTCTTGATCTTTAAGGTTCTTGTTGTTGTTGTTCAGTCGCACATTCGAGTCCGACTCTTTGCGACCCCCATGGACCAGATCACGCCAATCTAAGATGACTCTAGAGGTCCTTGCTGGTCGGAAATTCTTGCTGAATTTTGAAGGACACTGAAAGTCCCAACGGCAAAATTTTGTGCAGAAGCTAGGGGGAAAGTTCCATATGCATTTCTAGTATGCTCATAGACCACTCTTGGTCCTTACCTTTTCCCCAAAAGGTTGTTTCCCTTACCACCATAGCATATATCAAATCTAGATGCTCTGCCATAATGGTGCACATTTCTGATTTTGGATTCATATCAGTCTGTGAGGATCCCATGCCTTCTGAAGCAGCTTTTCGGCTTTCTGAAGTGGAATAATCATCTAAACTTATTCTGCCTTTGTGGTGCATCTTGCGGCAGAGCACGTCAGTAAGGCAATGAACATGGTCTATATCAGCTGCCTTCTGCTATGCTGGTGGATAGGAACTCCTGGAGGGAGACCAAGGGCATGAGGCTTGACCGGCCCCTCCGTTTCCCTGGCAAGGATGGGGGGTGACCGGTTTGCCCCGAAGCAAGAGCGTCATGGAGAACGGGAACATGGGCGCCATGTTCTCGCCTAGCAGCTGCCACCCGTGATTTTAAACTTCATTCTTTTTTTAGTTTTTTGGTGTTGTTTTTTTCCCCCCCCTCGGACCACCCTGAAGGATATGGATACTTTTTGACATGATTGAAAGGGAAGAAGTTTAAATACCCCTCTTTCGGCGGCTTTCCCTCCCCCATCGGTAAAAGAAAGCGGCCAGGAAATGTTTACGGGCAGTGAGACCACAGAAGACTGGGGTGAGTTAACTTCCGTTGGATATATCATTAATCATTGGAAACGTTATTAGAATAAAAGAAGAGACTTGAATATGCATGACTCAATTGTGTAACGGTAAAAAGCTGGAGAGAAGGGTAGTGAAGCGTGGATAAAATGGAGACTTCTACCGTTTGCAACGAAATAAAAGACAAGATACTTGACGAGCTCAGATCGGACAACTTTAAAAAGATATTACAAAATGAACTAAGTAAAGCGCTAAACCAAGTTTGGGACAATATTTTTAAGAACCAACAATGCTTGCCTGACAAGGAAGAGAGTGTGATAGTACAAATTAAAGTGACACAGGAGCTGAATGAACTGTATCAAGCCAAGCAGGAGCCGAAGCATCAAGGCACCCAATGCGGTCTTAAAGAGAAAGATACACAGGAGATGGATGCCCCGAACAGGACGGGAGACAGAGAAAGCGGAAAAATAAGAATGGACAGAAACGTAGATGTGTCAAACACGCTGAGTAAGAAAGACAGGAAGTGGAGAAAGAGAAGGAAAAAAGCAAAAAAGGGCTCAAAGAAACCGAAGGACCTTAACTTTAAACCCCTGAATGGGAGCATAAGGACACAGGGAAAAGACAATGAGTACAAAGATCAAAGACATATAATGGAAAACAAAGAAAATCAAAATAGAAAAGAAGAGACAAGACGAAGGTTCTTAGTAGAGGGTGATCCCTTATGGGAAAATAAGGACAGAAAGACTGTTCAAGGATGTCTTCCTGTGAAGCTATGCTATATTGTTTAAACTGATAAGTTTGATGTTTTGCAGTATAAGTTTAAGAAATATGGATATGGGAAACGGTAGAAAGATGTTCTCTATAGTGAAATATGTTTAGAAATTTTTAGTTGAGTGAGTGACCGGGGCTTTAAGAGTAGATTTAATGTAGGAAAGGAACAGCTTATTGCCATAGGGGATGTCTCTGACAGTCTATAAGTTCATACCGGCCCCATCATAGATCAGGGGAGCCAATTAATTTTTATTGTGAGGCTGAATAATAATAATAATATAATTTTCTTTTCTGTGTCTATAATCGTACTTTTGGAGACAAAGTTATAAGTTTGGTATAAAAGCAAATCAATATTTGGCTCTAGTAGATAACATTTGGAGATCCTAGTGCTTGTGATTGATTGAGTAAAATTATTGATTGAGTTAAAATATAACTAGAAATGAAATATAGATATTGAAATCTCAACAGGAATAAAAAATAAATTGCATGTGATGAAACAGACAGTTGGATAATAAATACAGATTAGGAGAATGAATTCATCGGTAGTCAGAAGTATGACATGTAGTTAGAATTTAAGTATTATGGTGGTAGGGGATTATCAAGTTTTTTTGGATGAGGTTGGTGGGTGGAGGGGTATTTCTGTATGTGTTTTGTGTGTTTTCTTATGTTAAAAAATTCAATTAAAAATTATATTAAAAAAAAAAACAATCTAAGATGACTCTAGAGGTTCTTGCTGGTCCGAAATTCTTGCTGAGTTTTGAAGGACACTGAAAGTCCCAACAGCAAAATTTGTGCAGAAGGAAGGGGGAAAGTCCATATCCATTCCTAGTATGCTCATGGACCACTCTTGGTCCTTACCTTTCCCCCAAAAGGTTGTTTCCCTTACCACCATAGCATATATCAAATCTAGATGCTCTCACAAGTGGCTGCCATAATGGTGCACATTTCTGATTTTTGGATTCATATCAGTCTGTGAGGATCCCATGCCTTCTGAAGCAGCTTTTCGGCTTTCTGAAGTGGAATAATCATCTAAACTTATTCTGCCTTTGTGGTGCATCTTGTGGCAGAGCACATCAGTAAGGCAATGAACATGGACTATATCAGTTGCCTTCTGCAATGCTGGTGGTTGGGAGTGTGTTGAGTCCATGGGGAAGAATAAGGCCAACAGGTGAAAGAGCTGTGGAGGAGGGAATACAGCAGCCACACTCCCTCTTTTTGCCCAGCTACTGTGAAGAGGGAGGTTCACAGCCGCTCCTCCCCGCCCATGACTTTCAATCTAGCAACTTACCTGAAAGAATCACTTGTCAGGAGGGTAGTGTCTACCCCCTCCTGACTATGCCAGAAATGCCAGAAATAGCCCCAGTAGATCTTACCGAGGCCAAACAGCCAGTCGTAGACTATTCCCAGGAGGCCCAGGGATCATGTCTAGTGGCTCTCAGCGAGGGGACATCTCTAAGAAGGGAGGAGGGAGAGGGCGCGGAACCACCTGGGCAGGAAGACAGGGTTCTGATCGATGGCGACAAGGTTGGGGGGGTGGAGTACAAAGAACAGAATCCCGTGGATCCCCGCATGGTTGCGCGGTTACTTTAAGAGGATGGTGGTGGGCGAAACAGGTGGGGAAGTTGAACAAATAAAAGAACCTCACAGGTGAAACCGAGGAGGAATCTGGAGAGAGTTCACGGCAGCAGACAGAGAGGAGGGAGCATGATCCACTCGGACTCGTCCAGTGAAACTCTCCTGGGTGTGGCTCGTAAGAAAAAATAACTAGCCTGTCGCCCATTCTGAGGTAAAACCTGGGTTTGAGTTTCATCCTCCCACCCTGGATTCTACCCAACTCGGACTCGTCCAGTGAAACTCTCCTGGGTGTGGCTCGTAAGAAAAATCTCTAGCCTGTAACCCATTCTGAGGTAAAAACTCGCTTTGAGTTCCATCCTCCCACCCTGGATTCTACCCATGGCCATACGCCAACTCTTGTAATCTCAGAGCCTGACATCACTACCCACTTTGGGGTCAGAACCCACAGTTTGAGAACCACTATGTTGGGGGGCATGGAGGAGACTATGGTTGAGTTCAGATAATGACACTGACTATGGCTAGTTAGTTAACTAATTACGGTTGATA
>NW_015161001.1:45841-47536 GCF_001447785.1 Gekko japonicus
AGGTAAAGCAGTTATAGCTTTGGGTTGGAAAGATAAAAGTAGATGGACAGTTGAAATCTGGCACAACTATTTGTTTGAGTTTATACAGTCGGACCTCATGGCAACTATACGCAAGGAGACAACATGGGAAGGAAAACCTGCAGAAGTTTGGAATAGATGGAAGGCCTATTTGAACTGGATATCAAAGGAAGGAAGAAAAGACATTCAGTGGAAGATTCAGACTTTGTGCCCATGGCTGAGGTCAAATGTCTAAAGACAACACGAAGATAGGGAAGGGAGGAGGGAGGGAGGGGAAGGGGAGGAAATTGTAAGAAATTGAATTACATGCACTGTAAAAGTTTAAAAGGAAAAAAAAACTAATACAAATGTTATAAAAATTAGTCTTTTTGCAGACAATTTCATTCTTTATGTTTTCCATCCTCAAATATAACGAAAATAGATAGAATCCAAATTGACAGAGTTTGCATTAGTTTCAGGACTACACGTCAATCAATCAAAGACCATTTTATATCCAAAAAATATTACAGAAACATCTAAAAACTTCATTATAGAAAATTTTCTTTACAAGTGGGTAACACATCACTGGTCATATTTAGGAATTAAAATCCCTCTTAATTTGCAAAATTTATTTAAAGTCAATTATATTGATACTGTTGACAAAACTAAGAGTTAGAACAGTGGCATAGAGAAAACCTATCAAGAGTAGAACAGATTTTATCTATAAAATCAACCATTTTTCCTCGATTTTTATACCTTTTTCACACTTTACCAATGCCTATACAACCTAGCCAATTTACTATTTGGCAGAACAATTAGAATTTATTCATATGGAATTATCCGAAACCCCGGATCTGTTTTAATACCCTCCGGCAACCAAATTAACTTGGAGGTCTGGCTATACCGGACTTAAAAAAATATAATGAGGCAACAATATTATCCACTATAATAAGAATTTTGAGATCTGACCCTAAGCCAGAATGGATAACATTAGAAGAACATTTTTTATACCCTAAAAAATACCAAATAGCTATTTGGAATAAAACCTCAGAACGCTCTAAATTAATATCAAACCATATGTTAATGCAAGCGCTATTCAAGACCTGGAATTTTAAAAGAATTCATCTGGCCCCAGATATTTCCATGGCATCTACATATATAGAACAATCTTGGTTTCCCCCAGCACAGATCCCGAATACTTACCAACTTTGGAAAAAGGCTCGATTAAATACACTTCATGATCTAGTCCGCAAGAAACACCTGAAAGAAAAGCTGAAATTGGATACCTTTGCTAACGTTACACTCCCCTGGTTAGAATACTTCCAACTTTAACATCTTTTCGCTACACCTAAATTAAAACAAGCATATTCAAGACCTCTCACGGATTTTGAAAAATTATTATTAACCTCTTCCGGAAATGGGAAAGGTATGATTTCAAAGGTATACAAAATACTTATAGACCCTTCTCCAACTGATATGCCATCATATGTACCATCATGGTCCCATGAGCTTGGACTCGACTTACCAGAATCTTTTTGGGAAGTGGTTTGGTCCTCATATGCCTCCAGTTCGAAATCAGTAAATATTCAACAATAAAATTTCAAATTGTTAACCAGATGGTACTTTACTCCTTTAAAACTTCACAAAATAAACAAAAAAATATTGCTGTTATGCTGGAGAGAATGTGGTAACACTGGT
>NW_015161002.1:0-8122 GCF_001447785.1 Gekko japonicus
GATCATGTGCATGCACAAACGTCGGTGAGGAAAACAATCCCATTTGCCACAGAAGCGGCACCTAGCGATTGCCAGTGTAATTGCACCGTGCTGCTTCTTTGCCGCGCTTCAGGATAGCCATGTGATCGGCACCTAACGGCGTACCACGGGAACTCCACGGGACGTGTGATCGGGCTGCCGCGCTTTACTTTGCTCCGGGGCAAACAGCCACGCCTCACCCCCGTGTTATCTGGCCCGTGTGACCGGGGCCTGGGATTGGCAAGAGGGGAAAGAAAGAGGGACCCTTTGCACATCTAGCAAAAAATGCAAAGAGCTATGTGAAGTGCATATAACAAGATGTCTACCAAGGCAAGAGAGCTTAGCAAAGGCCCTCTGAGAAACTATTTGACTAGCACTTTCTTATGATCCGCATGGAACTGTGCCTAGAGATCCTTTGCCAAGCAGCGGGAACGAGTCCTCCTACGCAGATCCCGAACAAAGGGGGGGGGGGGAATCAGCTCATTAAGGCCCTACTGCTGGATGAGCATCAGCTATTTTTCTCTTTTGAATGGGGAATTCTAGCCAGGTGAGTCATATTTAAGACTGGGTAGAACTTCTTGATCAGAACAAAAAGAAACCTACGTGAACTGATGATAGCAAAACATTTAGCATGGGGAAATGAGTATAAAAGGAATGGGTTCCTGTTATCCTGGATGAAAGAGGGCCAGGATAACAATTCAAATGTGTGGAGAGTAGTTGAAGGGTGCACAAAAGGGGGGGGAGAAAATGCCTTCAACCAACAAAAAGCAGAGAAAAAAGCTGGAAGGGGAGGGGGGAGACGATAAAAAAGATCAACGAAATATAAAGACACGATTAACTGGCTGCAAACTCAAAAGTTTCTCAAATGAGAATTGAAATATACAACTTATTTTATTTATTTTTATTTATTTTTGGATTTATATCCCGCCCTTACCATAATTAAACTAAGCCTTTTAAAAATCTAACACTGAATAAAAGTTAGACTTCTAAACATTCAATACGTGCTTAACTCAAACACATTTCAGCCACAGGTTGCCATCAATAAGTCCCTGTAGCAGGGTTTTATGCAAACAGGGTTTTTTAAATGCACATGTAACAGTCTGTAAAAAAATCAAATGATTAAATCATATAAGCAAACAAGTAAAAATGATTAAAATAAGATTAAAAATTTAACACTCACCTAAAAATATGTTTTTTGCTATATGATGTTATCACTGATGGAGACCTGTTGATTGAAATGGTCAGACTGTTATCTGTATATTATTTATTTATTTATTTTTATATTTCGCTTCCTTTATACCCCGCCTTTCTCCCCAGTGGGGAGCCAAAGTGGATTACATCATTCTCCTCCCTCCATTTTTTTCTTCACAACAACCCTGTGAGGTAGGTCTGGCTGAGAGTGGGTGACTGGCCCAAGGTCACCCAGTGGGTTTCCACAGCGGACAGGTGGATGGAATCACTCTAGCTGCTACACCACATGGTTCTTGTTTGCAAGGTTTTGGGGAATTTATTCAGTTAGTCATTTCCTTATATTTAGTTGAACTTGTCATAGTCCTCCTCCTCCTCCCCCGCTCAATTTCTAACAATCGTTTATTCTGTATAAGGAAACATGTTAAATTGTTTTGAACATTTCCTACAATAGAAGGTCAGGAGTGCAGAGAATAACTAGAAAGAAAAGACTTTACAAAAAGGTTTAGCTGCTAGAATGCATACCCTAGACGCAAGTAGGTTTGAGTGGCTGAGGAAGATTTTGGGAGTGGAGAAGAAGCACTAGCTGTTGAGTTGACAGGGCCTGGCCCTCCCACTGAGCCTGACCCCCCCCCCCTCAATCCGGAGCCCATTGAGTCAAAGACTCCCAAGAATTCTCAAGACAACACCTCTGGAGCCAGATCCCCTCAAGAAGCTCTCACCCATGTCGTCAAGGACCTCATTATGGTTACCAACATTTATTTACTTAGGATATTTCTGTGCTGCCTCTTCGGAATCCTGCTTGCGGTGGCATTCAATTAAAACAACATAACAATATAAAAACAAGCCATTGGACATTAACGGTGTGTGTGTGTGGGGGGAACTATCCATAAAACAGAAGCAGACCATTTAAAAAGCCAGTAAGATAAAACCTCTAATTAAAAGCCTGGTTAAATCGATGTGTTTGGACCTGGCACCTAACAGAAAGTAAAACAGGTGCCAGACAAGCCTCAAGGGGAAGGTAATCTCAGAGGCGAGGTGCCACCACAGAAAATGCCCTGTCTCTAGTCATCGGGTTGCCAACCGCCAATGGGGCTTGAAGATCTCCTAGTATTCCAACGGAACTCCAGAGAGTAGTTCCTCTGGAGAAAATGGCTGCTATGGAGGGTGGGCTCTGTGGCATTGCACATTGTTGAGGTCCCTCCCCAAACCCCACCCTCCCCAGGCTCCAGTTCCCAAATCTCCAGGTATTTCCCAACCTAGAGCTGGCAACCCAATCTAAGTCACCACTCTCTTCCTCACTGAAGGTAGGGGCACAGAGAGTAGGACTTGAGTGGCAGATCTAGGTCGGCTGGATAGTATGGGACACTCCTTCAGGTACCCAGGCCCCAAGCTCATTTGTGACCTTAAAGGTAAGCACCTCTAGTCACCGCTCTCTTCGCCACTGAAGGTAGGGGCACAGATAGCAGGGCTTGAGTGGCAGATCTAGGTCAGCTGGATAGTATGGAACAGTCCTTCAGGTACCCAGGCCCCAAGCTCATTCATGACCTTAAAGGTAAGCACCAGCACTTTGAACTGTACCTGGAAACAGATATGTGCAGATCTGTCAGCACAGGAGTGATACGGTCCCTTTAACCAACCCCTGACAGTAGCTTGGCCATTTTCAAAGGCAGCTCCATGGAATTTTCTCCTGGAACCCACAATTTCCAGCTCCTGTTTGACAATATAATCAATGTACGTGGAAGGAGCTGATGAGATAGACTCCAAGCCTGGGGCTTAACCCTTTAAGGCTCTCTGCTCTGCAAGACATTGGGAGAAGCCTGAGACAGGTAGTCAAGCCAAGGAGAGAGAGAGAACAACACTAAGCAGATCTACTCAGAATCCAACTCAAGTCTACTCAATGGGCCTTACTCTCTGGAATGTGTCCTTAGGGATGCCTTGTTAAGGATTCAGTTGTGACCATCACTGGAACAAGCTGTCTGCTCTAAGGGCCAAACTACATAATATGATTGGAACAAGTCAGGTTGAGGCAATGGTGTTCAGTGCATGGCAAAAAGCATCCCTGGACTGTTTTGGCTTCAGAAAACAGTGTGGGGGAAGGCTAGAGCCCCTCCTCTCCTAGGGTTGCCAACCTCCAGGTGGTAGCTGGAGATCACAACTGATCACGTGACAGAGATCAGTTCACCTGGATAAAATGGCCACTTTGGAAGGTGGATTCTATGGCATTATACCTCACTGAAGTTCCTCCCCTCGCCAAACCCCACCTTCTTCAGGTTCCACCCCACCCCCCAAATATTCAGGTATTTCTGATACCAGAGCTGGTTCCCCAGTGGGACTCATGGCCAAACATAGTGTTTGGCTCTCAGTATGGGACAACAAAATATCCATTTCTGTGACATGATCTACCCCTGGACTTTGTTCCAGGGCTGGGCAGAGTTTTGAACTTCCCGTGATTATACTTGCTGAAAATCCTGATCTTGTGCTGGGCCCAGCAGCCTGTTTCTTCCACCCATCAGACCTTCCCTACTAGAACTGGGGTGGGGGTGGGGGATGAAAAGGCTATTTTAGTGATGATGGAATGTAACGATATTGCACAGATTGTGGAGAGAGAGCACAAACCTGTTTTAGAGACTCATACATAAAGAAAGTGATAACAGAACGAGCCCAGTAGGAATGGATTCTTATCATTTAATCTGACTCCGTAAAAACGCTGTTCACTTTACAGAATCTGGCTGAGGCCTGATTTAAACACGACGGTGGCGGGCAAAGAGAACCTATCGGTTTGACATTGCATGCACTCGGCCTCCCGGTCAGACCAGGCTCTTGGCTATGCTCACAGAAGCCATCGCTCGCCTGGACGGGAGTTGCACACTAGCACGCCAACACGGCACATGTCGCAGGATTTCATGCATGAGTGGCTCAGTTTCAGTGAAATGCTGGGCATGGACGATGCCACAGGGGTGCCAGCAGCACCACAGTGAAACTAGGCCTGACTGAAGGAACCAAGAAACAGCAGGGAAGAGCATCTGTGGGAGAGCATCTGGTTTGTACACAAAAAGTCGTAGGTTAAGTCCCTGGCATTTCCAATTTAAAGGGTCAGGAAGCAAATGATGCAGACGCGAGACCCGGAAAGCTACTGCTGGTCTGAGTAGACAATACCGATCTTGACAGGCCAAGGGTCTGAGGCAGCAGAAGGCAGCAGTTCATTTGTTATTTCAGGTGAGAGAGAACCCTGAGGTATCTGTCTTCATTTAGAGAATGGAGGTGTAAAAATGTTTCCTTATGTCTTTGTTTAATTTTTGTTCCCCAAATTTCAATGGGAATCACATTTCTTTGTCTTCCTTTTTTTTTTGCCATCAAGTCACAGCTATGGCAACCCCACAGGGTAAGTCTTGAGATGTTCAGAGGTGGTTTGCCATGGCCTGCCTCTGCGTCACAACCCTAGTATTCCTTGCTGGTCTCCCTTCCAAATACTGACCAGGGCCGACCCTGCTTAGCTTCTGAGATCTGATGAGACTGAGCTAGCCTGGGCTAGCCAGGTCAGGGCATGTCTACCATCTACTCAGGACAAACAATTTCACAGATTTTACCCTATACAAATAGTATCCTCGTCGCCAATCTTCTGAAAGTCAGGCAAAAGGGTCTCCATTTTTAAGCAACAGGGGAAAAGCAGGTGCCAGAACGTAAAAGACCTCTTCAGATGATTTGACTGATTGCATGCTTTCTATGCGTCATTTTTAAATATCTTGATCTCCAGCTCTTTCTCCACCCCTTTGATAACACATATCAGAAATGAAATGTCAATTTTACTTCGTAGTTTGATTGCTTCCTGTTTACTTTTGGCAGCTTATGATACCATCAATCATAGCATCCTTCTGGATTGCCTTTCCAGGTTGGGATTAGGAGGCATCATTTTGCAGTGGTTCCAGTCCTACCTGGAAGGTAGGTTTCAGGAAATGGTGCTGGGGAAGGCTGGTCAGCCCCTTGGTCTTTGGCCTATGGGGTCCTACTAGGTTCCATCTTGTCCCATATGCTCTATAACACCCACGTGAAACTGCTGGGTGAGGTTTGGGTAGGGTTCTCCCCAAAATACAGAGGGCACTCAGCCCTACCTTGTGCTTCTGGATGATCCAAGGGAGACTGCAGAAACCCTTTACCAGTGCCTGGAGTTAGTTTTAGACTGGATGTGGGCTAATAGATTGAAACTTAATCACAACAAGACAGAAGTGCTACTCATAGGGCTGCCATATCGGGCCGGGGAAACCCCCGCTTTGGAGGCCCAATTTCCGCCGCGGCGGAATTGGGCCCCGGGGGAAACCCCACCCCCGCGTGCATGTCACAGGGAAGTGATGTCATGACGCCGGGTACACTGGGGGCGGGGCCACAGCCATTTGAGGGGAAAACATAGAGTACACGCCGGGAGCCGGACTGGAGTCCCCCGCCACAAGGGTAAGTGCCATTTGGCAACCCTAGCTACTCATGAGCAGAAGGCCTGACCCAGGGTTTAAGGCATCACCTGTTCTGGATGGGTATGCAATCCCCTTGAAGGAACAAATCCATAGTCGGGGGGGGGGAGTGTTTCTCTTAGACCCAGGCCTGTTGCTGGATAAGCAGGTTGCAGCTGTGGGCTGCCCTTCAGAAGTACTCTGAAACTTCAGTTGATGCAGAATGATGCAGCCAGGATGTTGACTGGAGTGGGTCATAGAGACCAGAATTGGTCCATAAATACTGGCCCCCAATCTGTTTCCATGCACAGTTCAAGGTGCTGGTGATGACCTTCCAAGCCCTATATGGTTTGGGACCAACATACCTGAAAGACCACCTACTCTCTTAAGAACCTACTTGACCACTACAGTCATGTTTGGAGGCCCTGCTTTGAATGCCCCCACTTTCTGAAATTAAGCATACAGTAACCCAGGAGCCGGCCTTCTCAGTTGTGGCACCAAAACTCTGGAACTCTCTCCCAAGCAAGACTCATCTGTCACCTTCTGTTGCCATCTTCTGCCAGCCAGCAAACACTTTTTTGTTTTGTTTGCCATCCCCTCCTTAATTGTTGTTTTTATGTTTTTGTACGTATCTTAGCTCTGGTTTTAATTGTTTTAATTACTGGTTTTAATGCTTTTTAAGGTGGGCTTTTACTATGTATGTTTTAATTTGTTAGCTGACTTGGTGACCCTTGTAAGAGCAGAATGGTGAGGTATAAATTTTGTAAAATAAATAAATACTCTGATAACAGATTAATTACTTCCTGTTTACATGACTGGAGGCCAGTAGTACCTTAAAGACCAACAGGATTTCCAGGGTATAAGCTTCTGAGTCAAAGCTTTTACCCTGAAATTTTTCTTGGTCTTTAAGATGCTACTGGACTTGAATCCCACTCTTCTACTGCAGGTAAACACAGCTACCCACCTGAAGCTTCCTGTTTACATGACACAGTGTATAAATGTTCCCTACATTTCATGATTTTCTGGATGCTACTGTATCCTTTTTTTTAGATTCATGAACCTTTATTCTAATTTCTGGGATCCTTTCTCTCCACTCACTGAAATTTGGCAAGGATGATCCTTTGGATGAGTTGACAGTCCCTAAAAATTTCATCCAACTTGGGCTGAAAATAAAGACAGTCAAAACTTCTTCCCCATCAGAGCCAATGGATATGAACATGAACAGCATTTGTTCATTTATTCTTATTCCCGTTTATGTCAAAACAAAGGGAAATGAAAGGATTTGGGTTGATTCTTCTCTCCCCATTTGCTTCCAAATGAATGCACATCCCTCATAAACCAGTGTGCTTCCTTCTCATTTGGTGGCCAAAGACACATCCCTCATAAACCAGTGTGCGCCTGAGAGAGCTGTGAGCTGGCCGAAGATGAAGCATCTTGAGAATGTGATGCTGGAAAAGCAGATTTGCTTCTTGCTTCCAGGAGCCTACTTTCTTCCTCTAAGCTCTGTTTGTAAATTTGCACATCAAACAAAGGTAGCATCAGTCTACAGTGCTCTGTTAGCCAAAGGAATACTACCAATGGACTTCTCACTCCTTGGGGAAGGTGGGGATACATAACAAGATACATATGAGATGTTGTTGTTCAGTTGCATGATTGAGTCCAACTCTTCGCGACCCCATGGACCACATCACGCCAGGCCCTCCTGTCTTCCGTCGTGCTCCGGAGTTTGCTTGATTTCATGTTCATTGCCTCAATAACACTGTCTAACCATCTCATCCTTTGCCGTCCCCTTCTTCTTTAACCTTCAATCTTTCCCAGCATCAGGGTCTTCTCCAGTGAGTGCTCCCTTCTCATTTGGTGGCAAAAGTATTTGAGCTTCAGCATCTGGCCTTCCAGGGAACAGTCAGGGTTGATTTCTTTTAGGATTGACTGATTTGATCTTCTTGCATATGAGATGCTACACCACAAAATTTGGCTGGTTACTGCAAATAACCTTCCTTATCTCTACAACACCTGGCAGGTATTTTTTAAGTTTGCTTTTCCCTCTTAGGTTCCTCCCTCTGGCTCCCTTCCTTTGCCCTTATTATTCTGGATCACTTCCTTTCCTAGGCTCACATACTCCTTGGCCCTTTTAGGGTTCTGACGGCTTTTATCCTACACTTTGCTGCTTCCCCTGCCCCTCTCTGGGATCACAAGCAATGGGCAGCTGGGACCATCTGCCTCTACCCATGTGATATCAGAGCAGCCAAGGCCAGAAATAGACAATGTTCAAGATAACTGAGATTGCTTTGGGAGAGGTTTCATTTCCCATAGTATGTACATATAACTTGGGACCAATATCACCATAGATTGAAACAATGGGGGGGGGGGAACCAAACATACACAAAACACAATCATAATTGGTTTATAGAGGCAAAAGGGAAAGAATATACACCCTGCAGTGACCTTCCCATTTCAACTGCTTTCTGTTC
>NW_015161002.1:8152-39988 GCF_001447785.1 Gekko japonicus
GGCCAAGGAGTTTTGGTGCCCTAAACAAAAGGTGAGTTTGGTGCTCTTCCCCAACCACAGGATAAGTCTATCAATGGCTACTAGCCATGGTGACTATGGGGAACCTCCACATTCAGAGGCACTAAGCCTCTGAAGCCCAGAGCCAGGAGGCAACATCAGAGAAAGGCCTTGTTCTCTATACCTTGTTGTTGGCCCTCCATCCTGTGTGAGATAGGATGGTGGACTAGATGGACCACTGGTCTGATCCAGCAGGGCTCTTCTTATGTTCTTATAAGATCACATTGAGAATGAACTATTACCTTTATTCACTTGGAATTTGAAACAAATGATATAAAAAGTCATTCATTTCCATCTAATTTGGTGCTCCTGAAATTCTGGCACCCTAGGCCTAGTTCAACTATACTGTCAGGTCAGCCCTGAATATCTCCCATGCAGAAGCAGCCCCTAGAACTCTGCCAGAGGTTTCCCCACCATCATTCTCACAGTATGAAATAAATGCAACTTGCCCCAGGGGTCATGGCTAGGGTAGCACTGTCATCCCAATAAATCAGAACATTTTGTTTCACATACGGCATTTCCAATGCACCTTCCCTTTTGAGAACTTGGTCTAGTAAACCATTTTGGAGAATGGCCATAGTTTTAAGTAGCACTTGCTCGATTCATTCAAAGTTCCGGCTTCAAATACACAACCAAAGTTCCACATTTAGGTAGTATTTCTATGGGCATATTTTTATCTCACCCTACTGCCAAGAGGCTCAGGGTGGCGTACACAGTTCTCTGCTCCTCCTTTTTATCTTCACAACAATCCCGTGAAATACATTAGGCTGAGAAAGAGAGAGAGAGAGTTGATTGGCCCAGGATCACCCAGTAAGCTTCATTGTTGAGTGAAGACATACTCATCTCCCCCTTCCTAGTCTAACTAGGGCTGCCAGGTCCCCCAGGGAGGTGGGGGTTTGCCCGCTCAAGGGGCCCCCAACCCACCGGCCTGGATCTGGCCAGTGGGGGGAACCCTGCCCCCGAAATGCCCGGCACAATGACATCACCCGAAGGTGACATCATCGCGCTGGGTATGTTGCCGGGGGGACACTCTAACATTCAGCCGGAAATTCATAGAGTTTTCAAGCTGAATGCTAGTGTCCACCAGCGACATGCCTAGTGCAATGATGTCACTTCCGGGTGACGTCATTGCGGCACGTGCTTCTCTCCCCCCCCCCTGCAATTGGTAAGAGACCTGGCAACCCTAAGTTTAACCACCTGCGTACACCATATTGGCTGTCAGGTTTTTCCAGTTAAAAAGTTCTTTGGCATTGAGGCTAAAGATCTGGGCTGCCAATCAGAGCAGAGAATGCTAGGTTAGATTGACCAATGATCTGACACAGTATAAGGCAGTTTAATATTCCACTGCACATTCAAATGATTTGTATCTCTTGCTGTAGGCCAAGGGGCATTTTGTGTTGGCAGAGTTTAAATGTGCAACGGAAATAGAGCACTGACTGAGTAGAGAAAAATAAGTAGGTTTATTTAAAGAACAACAATTTATTTATTATTAATTTCAATTTATATCCCACCTTGCCTGCACCAGCAGGCTCAAGGCAGCGTACCACAGTTAAAATAAAAAAACACAGATGCGAAGCACAATACTATAGATTACTATAAAATTTCACAACAACAATATATATAAAAGTGCAGTTAAGTGCAGATGGCTATTGCTGTAAGATGATCCAATGTAGCTAAGCCGGTATTCGAGTTGTTCTTAATGCCATTA
This sequence comes from Gekko japonicus, assembly GCF_001447785.1. Taxonomy (NCBI): domain Eukaryota; kingdom Metazoa; phylum Chordata; class Lepidosauria; order Squamata; family Gekkonidae; genus Gekko; species Gekko japonicus. Next base: position 9,918 of record NW_015161002.1, read on the forward strand.
ATGTGAGGGCCGTAACAGTTCAGTTTTTAATATCTCAATCATCAGTGGCGGCTCCTAATCGAAGGCCTGGTGGAAGAGCTCGGTTTTACAGGCCCTGCGGAACTGTAAAAGGTCCTGCAGGGCCCTGATGTCTTCCAGGAGCTGGCCAGTGGGGGGAACCACCACTGAGAAGGCCCTAGCTCTGGTGACGGCCAATCTGGCGTCTTTCGGATCAGGGAGAGTCAGTCAGTGCTCTCTGGGGGACATATGGGGAGAGGCGGTCCCTCAGGTAGGCAGGCAGGCAGGCCCCCGACCATATAGGGCTTTAAAGGTCAAAACCAGTACCTTGAAGCGAATCCGGTATGCTGTTGGCAACCAGTGCAGTGCCTTCAGCACAGGCTGGTCATGCTCTCGTATAGAGAGCCCCATCAACAGCCTGGCTGCCACATTTTGCACTAGCTGCAGCTTCCGGATTTGGGCCAAGGGCAGTCCCATGTAGAGAGTGTTGCAGTACTTAAATCTCGAGGCAACCATACCATGGATCACTGTTGCCAGGTCATTGCGTTCAAGGAAAGGAACCAACTGCTGTAGATGGTAAAAGACTGCCTTGGCAGTGGATGCTACCTGGGCCTCCACTGTTAAGGCAGCATCCAGGAGCACTCCCAAACTCCTGACCCTTGGCGCTAGCACCAGTGGTGCCCCATCGAAGGTCGGTAATGGGATCCCTACCCCCGACCCACTCCGACTCAGGCACAGGACCTCCGTCTTTGTCAGATTCAATTTCAATCGGCTCAGTCTAAGGCAGCCCGCCACGTCCTGAAGCGCCTGGTCCAGGTCATCTGGGGTACAGTCGGACTGACCGCCCAACAACAGATATAGCTGGGTGTCATCTGCGTATTGGTGACACCCTAGCCTGTGCCTCCGGGCAATCTGGGCAAGGGGACTCATATAGATGTTAAATAACATTGGAGATAGCACCGCCCCTTGGGGAACCCCGCAAGCCAGCGGGTACCTCTGGGACGTCTGCTCCCCCAACGCCAACCTCTATCCCCGACCCTGGAGAAAGGAGACAAGCCATTTCAGGTCAAGCCCCTGAATCCCAGTGTTGGCAAGGCGGTGGATCAGTAATTGATGGTCGACTGCTTAGAACACTGCTAACAGGTCCAACAGTGACAGTACCGCCGTGCCGCCACGATCCAGATGCCTCTGGAGGTCGTCTGTGAGGGCAACCAGTGCCGTCTCCATCCCGTGACCTGGACAAAAGCCGGACTGGAAAGGGTCTAGCATGGAAGTGTCATCTATAAAGCTCTGCAACTGAATCGCCACCACTCTCTCGAGTAACTTGCCCAAATAGGGCAAATTTGAGCCCGGCCGATAGTTGGCCGATAAATAAGTAAATAATAACAAACTGTTATACAACATAGAAGACAGAGAGAGCCTTAACTGTCTAACATAACTGCTGAAGGCAGAACAACAAGAAGAAGGAAGCGCTGCAGGAGCAGGAAGTCTCCAAAGAGCCAACCAGGAGACGGTAAAGACATAATTTGAAACTGTGGGCAATCTCTAATCTAGCTATGCTAACTACCAGTCCTTCAGCTGTCCCCCTGTAGAGTGATTTTCAGATCATCTTCATAAGCCTGTACTATAAACCTTGCGTATTCCAACATTCTGAAGGCTCTTTATGCAGCCTTGATTGCTTGAGCCTTGGTTAGTAAGTTGGGTTTCCGACCAGTTACTGGACTGAGCAGCTTTAATAACTACTGTTAAATACCCAGCATATGAAAAGTCAGCAAAATCCAGATTTGGACAGACATTGCCCATGACGCAACAAATTCTAGCAACCTCCATCTTTAGTACACCAGGAGTTCTTCGTCTCTGCCATGACCTGCCAAGTTCTGCCCTAGCTGCTCACTAGCCCCTTCAAGAGGGCCAATATCTTTGGGACTTGGCAATTGTGGTGTATTCGAAAAGGCTTACAGGAATCGCTGCATTAACTCTCCATGATAAGCTTGAGCCAGAGAAAGGCTCCTCCGAGCCAACTTGCTATTGGTCGCTTCACAACAGCAACCAATCAGAACTGTTCCAATTTCCTGCGAGGGAAGAACTTTCATTGGACATTATCCGCACAACCTCATTGGTTGTTTATTGTAAATAGGCGTGGCTACGTTAGCCCGGGAATATTTAAAAGGAGCCTAGCTCCCAATGTTAAGTTGTTCTGGTTATGACTTCTTTCAAGCGCTTTTGTTGAAATCACTCTCCGGTTCTTTGTTAGCGGCGATCCAACAGCAACCTTGTTAGTAATATTTATGGGCAGCAGGAGCTCCATCTGTGCACAGTAAGTAGATAACGTATCGGTGGTGAAATTTGCCTGTAATCTTTTGTGAAGGAAGAAATGTGTTCCCAAAGAACCTTCAGTCAGTCTCCAAATTATGTGTTTGAACACAAAGTGACTTTGGGGGATAACTAAGAATACCAAGGGTGTGTTTAAAACAACAACAACATTAAAGTGCCCCAATAAGGTTGTTTAGCGCAGCAATAATATTTATGTCTCTTCTCATATGCTTTCTGAGAATCACAGGCGTAAAGAATAATATGTTTGTATAGCAGCCTTTTGGCATTAGTAAAGAGTTATTCAGCCCCAAAGCAAACAGTTAAGACAGGAGATACATGCTGATGTGAGAACACAGCTTCTAATGCAAGGGAACATTTTCCTAAGAACATGGATTAGACCAATGGTCCATCTTGCCTGACATCTTGTTTCACACAGTTGCCTACCAGTGGCCCTGGATGGCCAACAAACAGGACACAGAGGAGAAAGCCTTTCCCCTGATGTTACCTCCCAGTCTTGGGTTTCAGAGGTCTGCTGCCTCTGGCTATGGAGGTTCCCTTTAGTCACTACGGCTAACCACTGATGGACCCATCCTCCACAAATCTGTCTAGTTTCTTTTTAAAGTCATCTGTTCTCATAGGTATCACTACAGCCACTGTCAGTGATTCCACATTTTAATTACTCATGGATTAAGGAAGAAGTATTTCCTTTTGTCGATCCCGAATCTATTGCCTATCAGCTTAACTGGATGACCTCTAGTATTACAAGAGGAGAAGATGTTCTCTCTATCCAGTTTTTCACCCTATGCATAATTTTATAAAGCTCTATCATGCCCCCCCCTTGGCTGTCCCCCCCCCGACTGAAGCCTTTACGTGCTAGGCATGCTCACTGTCCAAAAATCAGCTCCCTCCCTGAGAAAGAAGCAAGAGGTGGCTATATAGGGCTCATTACTTTCCAGATTCACTTGCCTGGTGTGAATGCACTGTGCATTGCACAGGATTTTGGGACACGGTCTACTATGGGGCACACAGAAGTGGGACAGTATCCAAGGCAGTTTGGTGTAGTGGTGAGGAGCACAGACTCTCTAATCTGGGAGAACCGGGTTTGATTCCCCACTCTTCCACATGCAGCTGCTGGTGTGACCTTGGGTCAGTTACAAGTTCTTTCAGAGCTGTTCTCACACGAGCAGTTCTCGAAAGAGCTCTCTCAGCCCAACCTACCTCACAGGGCGTCTGTTGTGGGGAGGGGAGGGGAAGGGAAAAGAGATTGTAAGCCACTCTGAGACTCATTGTTTTCTTGGGTGTGTCCTTCCAGACCTGGAATCTACTGAGCTGGAAGCATGTGAGTCACATGACAGGAAGAAGGGCAGGCAAGAGTTATTGCTTCACTGGTGCCAAGGCCAGGACTGTAGACAGCCCAGCGAGAGAGCTGGGGGTGGACTGGAAATACAAGCCAAGCACCAGGAAGTGTACTGTGGCGAGGCACAAGCCAAGGATCAGGGCCATGGAGGAATCCTCTTTTCACTGCAGGATAGGGTTGCCAGCTCTGGGCTGGAAAAGACCTGGAGACTTTGGAGGTGGATCCAGGAGAGGGCGGGGGTTGGGGAGGGGAAGGACCCCAGCAGGGTACAATGCCATAGAGTCTACCCTTCAAAGTAGTCATTTCATCCAGGGGAGCTGATCTCCGTGAGCTGGAGATCGGTTATAAAAGCGAGAGGTCTCCAGGCCCCACCTGGAGGTTGGCAATCCTACTGCAGGACTTTGACTGTCCTGCCGCACCTCTTCTCATTGAAAGTGCAAGTGGGGAAGGGGTAGAGGCTGCAGCCACAGGGTATCCAGAACAGCTGTCCCAGGCTGGGCTCTGCATGCCCATGGCCTTGCCCCCCCCCCAAGTGGAAGGGGAAAGAACAGGGAGAACAGGCCCCTGCCCACTCCCCCAAGGTTCGCGGCCGCATGCACTCACACCTGCTTGAGGGCTGCCGCACCTGAGGTGGCCCCAGTAGGGAGGGAGGGAGGCAGGGGGCACAGTGAGTCTAGGCCTCATGTTGAACTTTTGCCCAGAGGTCCAGAATCACTAAGACTACCCCCGAGAGCAAAGAGTGGCAGGAGGCATGGTGTTCTTCCTCTCTAGGAATGCTTGCTGTGCAGCAAAAAACCAAAATGGAACTCTACGGGGGCTGGCAACCCAGCACAACCCACCTGCTGGCAGTGTGCCCTCTAAGCTGAGTCAGTGTGAGCTAGCTCACAATTTTTTAGTCTCTGGCTCACACATTTTTGCCTCAGCTCAGGAAGGATGGCTCCAGAGCAAACTGATTTATGCAGTAGCTCGCTCACAACTTTAATGCCAGTAGCTCACAAAGTAGAATTTTTGCTCACAAGACTCCACAGCTTAGAGGCAGCATTGCCTGCTGGCACCTGACCCATAGGCTGAAGATGACTCCAGGATGGGAAACAGCTGGAGATTGTGTGTGTGGGGGGGGTGGAGCCTGAAGAGGGAGGGGTTTGGGGAGGAGAGGGACCGTGAGGTACCATGCCATAGAGTCCACTACCACCAAACCCAACTGAATAAAACAGGACATGTCTGAGTAGACCTGCTTAGGTTTGCTCCCTGAGACAGTGACGTTAGGCATGCCAACCTCCAGGTGGGACCTGGGGAGCCCCTGGAATTACAGCTCATCTCCAAACTACAGAGTGTAGTTCTCCTGGAGAAAACGGCTGCTTTGGAGGGTGGACTCTATAGCATTCTACCCCACCGAGGTCCCTGTCCTCCCCAGGCTCTATCCCCAAATCTCTAGGAGTTTCCCAACCTGGATCTGGCAACCCTACCCCCCCATCCCCCACTGGTGGCCAAGGGAGACCTGGCAACCCTAGTGTGCCTTTAAACTCCAGTTGTGGGGTGGGGTCCAATGGGGATGGCTGGTGAGCTTCTTAGAGGCATCTCATTGGCCACAGACTTGTAGTCTGATCCGGTAAGGCTTTCCTTGCATCCTAAACCATGGTCTGGAGGCCAGTCTCACCCTGTTGACGCACTAAGAAATTCTCTGATAAAAGTGTTGTTGAAAGGGGTGGGTGGGAAGGTTTCCGAGGTTACTTTCTAAAATATTCCAGGCTGGGATTCTTACCCCTGCATACCCGCGGAGCAGCTTCAACCTGCCACTTCTAATCCGCTATTGTTACCATCTATTATTTATTATCTGTAATGCTATATAATTCCCTCAGCTATATTATTAAATCTGCAGAAGTGTCGTAGATACCTCTGAATAGGAGGCGCTCAGTGGAAATTAATTGCATTCTTATTAAGTTGACAGGTCCCCCTTATGCACATGCAAATGAGCAGCCAAGCTCTCCCAGAGACACTTCTGGGAAGGAGCATGCATATTACTGGAACGCCCTCCTCTTGGGGAGAGCTACATCTTGGGCTCCATCTAGTGACTAAGAGTTTGCTAACAGTGCAGGTATCATTCTGTTGTATATAAAATCCGGCAAGGACGTCCAGCTGAAATACCATCAGGAAGTTTTGTACCACAGTAATAGGCTTCATAGATTTTGAAATCTTTCACTTGCTCTCAGAAAAGGGGAGGGTCCATGGTTCAGTGGTAGAGCGTCTGCTTGGCATGCAGAAGGTCCCAGGTTCAATCCCCAGCATCTCCAGTTAAAAAGGACCAGGCAGCAGGTGAGGTGAAAGACCTCTGGCTGAGACCCTGGAGAACTGCTGCCAGTCTGAGCAAACAATACTGACTTTGATGAACTGACGGTCTGATTCAGTATAAGACAGCTTCGTGTGTTCAGTATGAAGGGGGTGGGATTCCATACTTTATAAAAAGTGGTTTTGATGCTCAGGCTCACAAGGGAGGACTACCCTTTGCCTCAGAAAGCTCTTCTCCTTAATTCAAAAGCCTAGTCCTCACAAACGGTATTTGAGTTGGTTAAAAAAAAAAATGTCTGTGTCTGAAATGGACCGCTTCAGACTACAGGTGGGGGAGATGATATGATCTGAATGCTCCTCTGTCTTGAAAACAAAATCCCTACATATGGAAATCTAGATACCAAGAAGAAAGGTTCTGGACTAGTCTTCCCAATGTGTCAGTTTTCTATGTACAGAGAATTTGGACTGTACCACTTCAGATGGGGGGAATTATATGATCCTCTATATATATTTTAAAAAGCCCTACATAACAGACATCTAGATGCCAAGGAGAAAGGTTCTAGCCTAGTCTTTTCTCCAATGTCTGAGTTTTCAGTGTGCTGGGAATTTGGATTGTACCGCTTCAGGTGGGGGAAGTTCATGTGATTAAATGCTCCTCTGTATTTTAAAAGCCCTACACATACAAATCTAGATGCCAAGGAGAGATTTCAGCCTAGTCTTCTTCCCGATGTATTAGTTTTCTACATGCAGGGAATTTGGAGGATGTCGCTAAGGATGACAGTTTCCTTCCCCCCTACTTAATCACTGCCATCATCCTACCTCCCCTTTATACCACCTACTCATCGTGAATAACTCAGCTGACTTCAAGACCGTAGGCTTTTTTTGAACTACCACCCTGTATCTTCTCCTTTAAAAAGTAAATTTTGAATAACTATCATAGCAAAACAGCATAATTAAATGAGATACACAGTTTCATGTATAACCCAACTCTATTCCTAAATTTCAATAAAATCAAACATACATGAAATATTCAGTGATTTTAAAAAAAAACACGTTTTTCACAGCACACTTGTGTTAGACTGCGATGGAATTCATTTGAGGCCATCCCCAAAGCAAACTGGGGGGAAATTCCAAATTAAAAACCGGCTCCTTCTGCATTCCAGTGCACTGCATATGTAGGAAAAGGAGATACATTAGGCAAAATCAGGCTTTTGCATGCTCTCCCTGCCACTCAGATTGTCTGCCTATGCTATTCCAGTGTGATCCTTATAATGGGTTGGATCCTATCACTTGCTTCTGCTAAGCTTTCATCCAATGGAGACTATCACCTTTTCCTTTGTTTTGTATTTGTGTGTGTGTGTGTGCCTGCATGCCTGGAAGTCATGGTGACTTCAGGCAACCCCCTAGTGGGGCTAGGACATTTCAGAGAGGTGGCTTGAAATTTGCCTACCTCTGCATCCCGGCCCTGATATTCCTTGGAGATTGCCCTTGCAAGTACTTGCCAGGGTTGGCCTTGCTTAGCTTCTGAGATCTGACGAGATCAGGCTTGCCTGGGCTATCCAGGTCAGGGTGAGAATACCTTCTTCTAATGGAGAAAGGCTTCCTCTGATGATGGTGAAAAGTCTTTCTTTGGTGGAGGAAGCCTTGGGAAAGGGGTCCTAGCATCCAACCCAATATGCCCAAGTGGTGGAAGTCTGCCAGAAAAGGGAGGCAGTGTGGTATAGTGATTAGAATGCCACAGACCCACGGAGACCAGGCTCAAAGACTTGGAAACTTGGCTGGTGACCTTGGGCCAGTCAATCTCGTTCAGCCTACCCTACTTCAGAAGGATTGCTCCAAGGATAAAGTGTAGGAAGGGAGAACTATGAAGACCACCCCAAGCTCCCTGGAGGAAGGATATGACACTACTGTACTAAATAAATATACAAAATTAAAAGTTTGCAGATAATGGCTGTTACAGACCACAAAGGGCAGCATTGCCATGAACAAGCCAGCACGACTGGGTAACTTCCATTCTGATTATTCCAGGCAACATGACTCACTTCTGTGATGTTCACACATGCCCTCTGCACAGGAGTTCACACCACAGAAGATCAGAGACAATGAACTCACCGGAGGACTCTTCAACTTTCATCTCCAGCCAGGAAATAACTTGCTCTTATCTCTCCCTCCTCCCCCTACCTCTGGTGGGTAAAGGGAAGCTGGTAAAAGATGAAATTATCTTCCCATGCTAATATTCATATATGCAAAAAAATTAAAGTGAGAGCGCATATCCCATTTTATGGGACAGGCTGTGCTTTGGTAGTAGAATATCTGCTTTGTGTGCAGAACGTCCCAGGTTCAATCCCTGGCTCCTGCCATCTTAAAGGATTCAGCTGCGTGTGGTGTGAGTTCTGACCTCAATGGACCCGGCTGGCCCGATCTTATCAGACCTCGGAAGCTAAGCAGGGTTGGCCTGGATTAGTACTTGGATGGGAGACTGCCGATGAAGTCCAGAGGCAGGCAATGGCAAACCACTTCTGTTTGTCTCTTCCCTTGAAGACCCTACGGGGTCTCCATAAGTCAGCTGCAGTTTAATGACACTTCCCACCACCAGTATGTGGGTTTAAATTAAGGGCAGGAAGGTACCGGCTGGATATTAGGAAAAGCTTATTTACAGTCAGAGTTGTGCAACAGTGGCGTCAGCTGCCTAGGGAGGTGGTGAGCTCCCCCTCATTGGCAGTCTTTAAGCAGCGGCTGGACAAATACTTGTCAGGGATGCTCTAGGCTGATCCTGCACTGAGCAGGGGGTTGGACTGGATGGCCTGTATGGTCCCTTCCAACTCTGTGATTCTATGATTCTGTGTGATGTGAAAGACCTCCACCTGAGACCCTGGAAAGTCTTAGGAGACAATATGGCGTTTGATGGAAGAAGGGTCTGATTCAGTTTCATGAGTTCATTTTAAAGACAAGCTCCTGTGTCACTTTAATAAACAGGAGGAGGAGGAGGAGACTGGATTTATACCCCACCCTTCACTTGGGGTCTCAGAGCGGCTTACAAACTCCTTTCCCTTCCCCTCCCCACAACAGACACCCTGTGAGGTAGGTGGGGCTGAGAGAGCTCTTGACAGAAAATGCTATTTTCAAGAACACCTCTGACAGAACTATGGCTTGCCCAAGGTCATCCAGCAGTTGTGAGTGGAGGAGTGGGGAATCAAATCCACGCACTTAATCACTGCAGGAATAACAAGCTAACCTTAAGGACTAACAAACTTTTATTCTCGTGTAAGCTTTCAAGGACTGCAACCTACTTCATCCGATGAAGAGGATTTGTCACTAGAATAAGAGCTCACTAGTCTTTGGGGCACCACTAGACTTATTTATTTATGCAAAGACAGACTACCTGCACAAGCCAATGCATGTCTACTCAGAAGTAAGCTCCACTATGAGCAATGGAGCTTACTCCCGGGAAAAGGTGCACAGGATTGCAGCCTAACCCTGCCTGTCCTATAGACTTTCACTTTTAACTCTTTGCCCAGGCTTAAAGGGCTGTTTGTTGCACTTCAACAACGGCTTGTGTGAACCTGAGCCTTACAGAGCAATGTTTCTTGCATGCATGCTTGCTCTTTCTACTGGAATTGTCATCAGAGCAATGACAACAATCATTAAATTTCAACAGTAAAACATCATGATTCAGGCCGGCAAAGGGGAAATGGGAGGCGCTTCCTGGAAGCCCAGAGAGAGAGAGACTGTTAACAGAGATTAGGAGTAATTGATAAATGTTTCTCCCTTCTAGAATAAAGATCAGAAGGAGAGAGGGAAACTGACTCATCAACCCGACACAAAACTGACCTGGTCGGTGAAGTGCAGAATACCAATGTCACCGGTGAAGCCTGTTCAAGATGCACAGTGCATTGTATAGAAGAGGCCAGGAGGGATAACTATAATCACTGTGATGTCCACTGGTGAGCTCTGGCAGTAGAGAAGAAGGTCTGGGACGGAGAGCTTCTCTGGTGCAATTCCCATTCATTCCAAAGGAGCCTGTGGTTGCAAAGCTCCAAACCAATACGGCCCCGTTCATACGAGGCAGTTTGGGCCGAGAGCGGGCCAGATCGGAAGCGCGGCAAACGGGAGCGATCCGACGTCAACATCTGCCTGGCGTCGCGCTCCCGCCTCTGATCCAGCCCTTCCCCCGTTGATGCGTGGCAAAAATGAACCACCTACCTTAGGTGGTTCATCCGTTTGGGCCGCATCTTCCTGGCCGTGGGATCGGCAGCCTCCCCCTCGCACTCGCCTCTTTCTCCCCAGCATCAGATCGTGCCGGGGAGCAACGGCGCGCCGCTAACGGGATCCATGGGATCCCGCTGAGGCGGTTCTTTTTTGGCGCGGCTTTTAATTGCTTCTCCTCGTTTTTTGCCTGCCGTATGGCAGGGGCCGTACAGAAGCTAAAAAGAGGGGCCAAAAGGAGCACTTCATCTTCCAAGACTTCACAGATGAAAATAAGGGCACACCTATTCACAGTATGGTTTGGGGAGGGGCTATGGTTCAGTCAGTGGTACAGTATCTGCTTGGAATGTGAAAGGTCCTAAATTCAATCCCTGGCATCTCTAGCTAAAAGGATCAGGTAGCAGGTGATGCACAAGACCTTTACTTCATATCCTCAAGTGCTGCTGCCAGTCAGAGTAGGCAATACTATTGTTGACCAATGACCTCACCCATTATTAGGGCTGCCAACCTCCAGATGGTGGCTGGAGATCTTCTGCCATTACAACTGATCTTCAGGCTATAGAGATCAGTTCCCCTGGAGAAAACGGCTGCTGTGGAAGGTAGAATCTATGACATTATATCCCATTGAAATCCCTCCCCTCCCCTCCCCAAACCCTGCCCTCCTCAGGCTCCACCCCCAAAATCTCCAGGTATTACCCAACCAACAGCTGGCATCCCTACCCATTATAAGGCAGTTTCATGAGTTCAGAAAGGACCACTGCTTAGTTTCCTGTAGAGTACTATACCAATTTATACTGGGGGAGACAAGAGTACCACAATTTCTATGGTAGGGCTGCCATTCGCCATATCCAGGTGGGAATCCCATGGTTTTGGGGGCTTCTGCCCGCCAACGGCCAGCTGCCCGCCAACGGCCACCCACAAACAGCAACATCCCTGACACACTGACATCACATGGAAGTGACGTCATTGCATCGGGGATATTGCACAACGACACTCTGGTTTTTAGGCAAAACTCTATGGTTTGACCCTGATTTTACCATAGAATTGTGCCCCAAAATTATACTGGGCGAGACAGGAGTACCACAATTTCTATGGTAGGGCTGCCATTTGCCATATCCAGGCAGGAATCCCACGGTTTTGGGGGCTTCTGCCGGCCAACAGCCAGCTGCCCACCAATGGCCACCCACAAACAGCGACATCCCTGACACACTGACATCACATGGAAGTGACGTCATTGCATCGGGGATATTGCACAACGACACTCTGGTTTTTAGGCAAAACTCTATGGTTTGACCCTGATTTTACCATAGAATTGTGCCCCAAAACCAGAGTGTCACCCCTGACAATGCCAATGTGATGACATCACTGACATGTGATGTCAGCGTGTAAAGGATGTCCTCACCCGCTCCCAGAACACCTCCCAGATCCCCCTGCCAGCAAGACAAGGGGGGACCTGGCAACCCTAGTCTATGGATGCAGCTGTTCCCTGCTCACCCTCTTTTCCTAGTAATTCCCTGAGACTTTTGAAAAGCTGACGCTGTAGTTCATAGGGCCCACATGGACAAAAAATCCATGGGGCCCAGGAATGATGCCCTGAAGAGAGTGAAAAGAACAAAATTAATCCTATATTCTTCTTCTGTCATCCATACCTTGGTTGGCACAAGAACAAAAAGGGAGTGACTGTGGCCCTCTTCAGCCCCGTGGGCTTTTTGTCCGTGTGGTTCCTGTGATTTCTAGCATCAGCTTCTTGATCATCTCAGTGGATTGGGGAGGGGGGAACACCTTCTATGAGTGAGTCATAAGATCCATCACACTGTCTGCAACAGCTTGTTCTGCATTGATTTGTTCTTTTGGTTAAAGATCGGCCAGAGGGGAAACACTTTTTCTTGCTCAGGTGCAGACTGGGAAATGGCAGACTGGAGGGTTTTACAGATACCCTGGACCACCAAAAAGACAAAGAAGTGGGTTCTAGATCAAATCAAGCCCGAACTCTCCCTAGAAGCTAAAATGACCAAACCGAGGCTATTCTACTTTGGTCATATTACGAGAAGACGAGATTCACTGGAAAAGACAATAATGCTAGGAAAAGCTGACGGCAGCAGGAAAAGAGGAAGACCCCCAAATTGACATGGACTACTTCCATCAAGGAGGCCACAGTCTCGGTTTGCAAGGCTTGAGCAAGGCTGTTAAAGGATAGGACATTTTGGAGGTCATTAATCCACAAGGTGACCATAAGTCTGAAGTGACTTGACGGCACTTCACATACACACACCTCACTTGAGATCTTAGTGAAAATTCCAGCTGGGTACCTGAATTAGTTTGTAACAGCAAAATACAACAAGGTAACCTTAAGCCTTTACTGCTTATTTAGATATTTATACCTCACCTTTGTCCTCAATGGAGACCAGAAATTGTTCTCCATTTCATCCTTGCAACAGGAATTCTGTGAGGTAGGTTGGGCTGACAGAGAGCAACTGGTCTGAGGTCACCGGGCAAGCTTCCACTGGAGTGTGGTCATTCAAACCTAGATCTCCCAGATCCTGGTATAACCACTAGACCATGCTGGCACTATGGGATGCTTCATTTTGTTATAGTATCTTAGTGTTCATGTGTGTACTATTTATATGCCACCTTTATTATGAAAACCTGTGTGGTGTAGTGGTTAATTAATTATTATTGTATGGCACTGTGTGTAGAATAGGCAGGAGATCCTAAGATTGCCTGGCAGCCAGAAGTTCTAGTTCTGTTAGCATTATGCACCACTAGGTGCCGAGCTAGATTTGTTTTTAAGGCAAGAGACGTTTCAGAGGTGGTCTGCCATTGCCTGCCTCTGTATCATGCCCCTGGTATGCCTTGGATGTCTCCCATCCAAATACTAGCCAGGGCCGTCCCTGCTTAGCTTCTGAGATCTGATGAGATCAGGCCATCCTGGACTATCCAGGTCAGGGTAGTATAGTGGTTAGAGTATTGAACTAGGATCTGGGACAGCCCACTCTGCCATGGAAGCTTGCCAGGTGACCTTTGGCCAGCCACGCACTCTCAGCAATATACCCAAAGTATCTTGTGTTTTTCTGAAGGGGGTGGAATGGAGTCCTTGTCTGGGGGCCTATTGCACCACTTGGCAACCTCCCCCTTGAGATACCTAAAGCAGCCACTAGACAAAAAAATATGACCTCAGTTCATACAGGTTTATTATGTCTTCCCCTAAGGAACCATACCTTTGTGAAGGCACTGAAAATCTGTTAGGGACCTCTTGCTCTTTTGCTGAACTAGAGCAGCAGGTTTCATACAAAAGAGCAAGAGTCCAGCGCTATAAAGATGAACAAAATTTGTGGCAGGGTATGAGCTTTTGTGAGCCACTGCTCACTTCTTCACTTCACTTCAATTTTGTTAGTCTTCAACGTACTACTGGGCTCTTCTCTTTTCTACTGCTACAGGCAGACTAACAGGGCTACCCATCTTGATCAAGCTTCACAGAAAGCTTTTTCAGTAAGTCTACCCAGGAAGTAGCTTTCTCTTCAGTTACTCTTCTCTTCCCCCAACATCTTTCCTTCTCAAGAGAGCATAGCCTACAATTCTGACAACTTTGTGCCTTCGCACAGACAAGAATGCTGGGCCATAATCATTAAACCCATTGCAGCTTCTAATATCCTCTAGTTCTGCTGTATCCTATTCTAGATCTAAACAAAATCAGAAATGGAATCACAGAGAGAAGACAAAGTTATCCAGGAACTAGGTGGGAAGGGAAGCTCAACATATATATATATTTGGGGGGTGGAACTGGAGGAGGGCAGGTTTTGGGAAGCAGAAAGACCTCGGAGGGGTTTAACACCAGAGACCACCCTCCATGCAGCCATTTTCTCCAGGGGAATGATCTCTGTGTAATTCTGGGGAATCACTAGGCCTTACCTGGAGGCTGGCAACCCTATAGACTGCTAAGCTCAGAGGCAGTCCTTTTATGGTTAATAGGGTGGATCCAAAGGTTCTGTTCCACTAATGGTGGAACCTTCTTCTGATGGTGGAACCTTCTGGTTGAGGCTTCCTCTGGAGGGAAAAGGTTTGTGCCAGTTGAGAATGGCTCCACCTTTAGAGAAACGGAACCTTTGCATCCTATCCCAAATTCTGCAAGTGGTGGCAGGATATGGAACCTGATTACCTTATAGGGTATAGGTATAGGGTATGCTCCCCGGCTGGAACATTTCTCCTTGTAACGCACCATGCTGTCACCAGGAAATTACACTGGCCGACGCTCTGGCAATGGGGCTGAAAACTCGATGTTACCATCGAGTTTCTGGCCCCATTGCCCGAGCGTCGCCCAGCATCACTTCCTGGCGACGGCATGGTGTTCCTGCGAATGATCCTGCGAAGACATCTTCGTCCCCCACCGAATCACGGTAAGTACTTGGGAAGCCTGTTATCTTAGCTGTCTCTATGGTCAGCTAAGTCCTAAATTACACAAGCAAACCACCTCACTGAAGCAACGTACCTGCAAGTATGGTGTAGTGGCTTAAGTACTGGACTATGATCTGGGAGATCCAAGTCTTAGGGTTGCCAGACCCCCTGATGGAGGCAGGGTTCCCCTGCCACCAGGCCCTACCCCCAGTCGCCAATCAGCTGGTCATGGGGAAAACTTACTAGGAGAAAGGAGAAGACCTAGGCCCACAGGAAGTGACATCATTATGCCAGTGATATTCATGTGATCCTCTGGAATTTGGCTAAAAACTCGATGGTAGAAGCCAGTTTTACCATAGAGTCTTAGCCTAAATACCAGATGTCACTGGCGTGATGACATCACTTCCTGTGCAACACTGCATCCACAAATCAGGGGAGTAGCTAGGGTTGCCAACCTCCACGTGGGGCCTAGAGACCTCCCACTATTACAACCAATCTCCAGACAATAGAGATCCATGTCCCTAGAGAAAATGGATGCTTGGGAAGGTGAGCTCTGCAGCATTGCACACTGCTGAGGTCCCTCTCCTCCCCAAACCCCACTCTCCCCAGGCTCCACCCCCAAAGTCTCCAGGTATTTCCCAACCCAAAGCTAGCAACCTTAGGGGTAGTCGAGTCACAGCTCCAGAACCCACAGAGGTGGATGCAATTACGCAGGGAACCTTCCCCCGTCAACTAAGAGATAACAGCTCCACCCTAATGATCGGTGCTATTCTGCACATGTGTGCTGTGTTGCTGCTCAGTATGCTTAGAGAGTAAGAGGGCGAGGAGGGCTTCCAGCTGTGCATGTGGTACTTTCACTTCCAACACATAAAAGTGGCTCCCGGTCCCCTGCAGGTGCAGCCACCTTCGTGGCCAGCACAACCTGCATCTCTCCTCCTCCCTTTTGTTTTCTGCCACACCAGCATTTTCATGGGTGGACATCTGGGCCAAGAAAGATGGCTGCCCCTGGCCTATTGCATCACCATATCTGTGAGAGCCAAATGAGCACTTATTTATTTGCAGGGTTTTTTAAACCCCATCATTCTCTCCCCTCCAGCTCAAGGTAAATTATGGCATAATTCAGATGTAACACAAGAAACTCCTAAAGATAATTAATACAGCCATTTTTTAAAAATCTTGATAGCTCATACCCTGTCATAACACACAGTCAGCAGCACACAGAGAAACAAAAATGTTGTGTCAGCAGAGATTTACATTCCAGGTGTCCACTTAAACAAATGGACTTTATAGAGCTTCATGAACCTCAATAACAATGCATGAGGTATATCTTGAGAAAGGTTATTCCAGAGACTTGGGATATGTGTCTACCTATCCACCTGTTACATTTTGATTCACTTTTCCTCCAAGTTCAGGCAGCATCCATAGTTCTCTTCTCTTACATTTTATCCTCACAATAACAACAACCCTGTGATGTAGGAAAGTCTAAGAGAAAGAGAAGAAGAAGAAAGAAGAGAAGAGATTGGATTTATACACCGCCCTTCACTACCCAAAGGAGTCTCAGAGTGGCTTACAAACTCCTTTCCCTTCCCCTCCCCATAACAGACACCCTGTGAGGTGGGTGGGGCTGAGAGCTCTGACAGAAACTGCTCTTTTTCAAAAACAGCTGTGCCAGAACTATGGCTTGCCCAAGGTCATCCAGCAGGTGCAAGTGGGGGAGTGGGGAATCAAACCCGGTTCTCCCAGATTAGAGTCTGCACACTTAACTACTACAGCAAAGAGTGACTGGCCCTGGCGGCTCATCCAATGTGCTTCGTGGCTGATCGGGGTTGTAACACAACCCTCCCAGATCCTACCTGGCCACTCTAACCACTAGACCACAGTGGTCCTCTGCTCCACTGCTTTGGACTGCCAACCTCCCCTCTCTAAGTGAGAGTACACCAAACAGATCCTTGAGGGAAGCCACTAGTAGCTGGGGGGTGGGCCATCTTTTGATTATCTTGTATTGCTAATATTTCTTGCCCAACAGCTGCCACAGCCACACATACACTGATGGACACCAGTTTCTAATATCCCTGCATTTCCCTCTGTGATCTTCCACCATCCTTGCAAAACAAAGTGTATCCTACTAACTCTGCGACAGTCCAGTGTGTTCCAGTAAAAACCAACCGTCGCTTCCACAGTTGGCGTCATATCTTATGTCTGTCCTTGATTAGGGCTCCACTTCACTGCTATTTTGTGTTAAAAATAGCACCTCGTAAACCATGATGGTTAAGATTATTATTTTGTACAGCATCATCAATGGACACGGCATATTACAGAATTTTATAAACAGAAAAGACGGGTCCAGGAATTAGGAATCTGCCACACACACAACAGATCTGGTGCTCCATTAACAGGTGAAAAATGGGAAACTTCATTTCATTTGGAACTTATTACTTATTTTATTTCCTGCTTTTCTCCCTTATGGGGACCCATTACAAGGAATCTGCCACACACACAACAGATCTGGTGCTGCATTAACAGGTGAAAAATGGGAAACTATTCATTTCATTTGGAACTTATTACTTATTTTATTTCCTGCTTTTCTCCCTTATGGGGACCCAAAGCAGCTAACCACATCATTCTTCCCTCCTCCACCTTTATCCTCATAACAACAACCCTGAGAGGTAGGCTATGGTGAAAGAGGGAGATGGGTCTAAGGTGATCTTGTGTTGCTAATATTTCTTGGCAGTGAGTTTCCAAGGCAGAGTGCGGATTCAAACCTGGTTGTCCCAGGTCCTCAGCTGACGTTCTTAACTACAACACCACTCAGGCTGTAACCTTACAACCAAAACAAAATATGAATAATAGACTTTCTGTCCGTCAACTCACAGTACCTCAAAAAAAAAAAAACCCATCAAGATAGACATTTGGGTAATATGCAGATTTCATTAACAGATTAATCAATGAAATCATCAGTCGAAAAGACAATTCAACAACAAAAAAGGGATTTTAAATGTTTGGCAGTGCTGAGGGACTAGGCTGAGGTTCCCTCAGTAATCTAACTGAACTCAAAGCCCTCAGCTAAATTTTATTTTTACAGGGGTGGGGTGGAAGCCATCTGGATTTTCCGCTTCAGGCGCCAAAATATCTTGGGCTGGTTGTGTTTAATTTATATGGATGCAGGAGTTGGCTTTAATTTGTCTGCGATTTTGATTCCCACCCCCTTTTGCCTGATGCTCAGAGCACTGGGCACAACCTCCTCAGGCGTCTTTGTGAGGGCCGATGCCAGTTGGTGCTGCTGCCCTAATGGATGCTAATGGGCTTTTGGGAGCATAGCGTGACAATTGAGAACCTCTGCTTGGCCATCCCACACGGTGAACCTTCCCTGCACTGAGGGGATTTTGCTGCCAACCACCTTTCACTTTCCCTCCCCCTCGTCCACAGAGAGAAAACAGAGATTCTTCCCTGCCCCCCTCCTCAGCCCACGGCTGGCTTAGCCAAGAACAGGAGGTACAGCAAGGACCCTGCAGTGACCAGCTGTCCAGATTCATGTCAAGCGAAGGAAGGAAAACAGTTGCCTCTCTCACGCTAGCCCCCTCCCCCCCACCTTTTGTCATTGGTTGATGGACAAACAGTCTCATCTTGAAAGAAATAGTGTAGGTTCCTTGCACAAGATGGGGGGAGGAGCAGAGAGGGGACAAGCAAAAATGAGCAAAGTGCCTCAGGGCCCCACATGGCTGACCCCCCCTCCCCTCCCCAAAGTATTGGCTCATATTGCCTAAGGTTTGTGGACATGAAAGGTTGCACCTGTCCGCATTTTCACCTTTAACTTTTGGAGCAGTGACTTACAAAATTGAACTGAAGGCCTGTTTGCCTCTCTAGCAAATCTACATTCATGGTTATTAATGAATTTATCATCATTAAGTACTACTTACTAAACTATATTATACATTATAGATGACCCTGGAGCTCCCTTCCAACTCTATGATTCTATGATTTATAATGCCTATAGTCCAGGTACTTAAAAATTGGGAGGGAGAGAGGAATGGTATAGCCTGGTCTTGTTAGATCTCAGAAGCTAACTGGGACGGGGGAGACCATCAAGGTAGAGGGTTGCCAACTCCAAGTTCAGAAATGCCTAGAGAGGGTGGAGCCTTGGGAGGGTGAAGTTTAGGGAGGGGAGGGATCTTGGTAGGCTATAATGCCACAGAGTCCACCTTCCAAAGCAGCCATTTTCTCCAGGAAAAGTGGAATAAATGTTCAAATAAATAACACACAAGCAGTTTATGTACTCTGGAGATCACTTGTAATTCTGAGAAATCTCCAGCCCCCAGCTGAAGGTTGGCAACCCTGCCAAGAAAGACTCTGCAGAGGAAGGGTTGCCATACTTCTGATGGGGTGAGGTTTCCCCTGATTTTGGGGTACCCAATCTGCCTCTGACCACCTGGCCAGCAGGGGGAGCACCGCCCCTGAAGAGCCCCATCCTGCCCAACATATCCGACACAATGACGTCACCTGGAGGATGGGCAAAACTCTATGGTGACCATAGAGGAACAGCCATGTGAGTTGAGGGGGATGGAAAGGGACAGAACAAGGGGATGAAACTGTTCGTCCTTCCTCTTCCATAAGCACAGCCCCACTGAGGAAAGGGGTTGATTTTCATCCCCTTGTCCCTCCTCATTCCATTCCACCAGTGCCGGTCTCACAGTCCTGGGAATGGTCTTTCTGGGAGTTAGAGAGGACTACAGAGGAATGCAGGAAAATTCCGTCCGCACCTTCCCTGCATAGATGGCTGGATCCACGGCAGTGTCACTGAAAAAGGAGCTGCACTTCTGGAGGGCCTCGGTGTCAGAAAGGGAAGTGGCTTGAGCAACCAGGAGAGAGAAGCTGTTCTAGGAACTGGATCAGCTGCCACCACAGAGCAACAGGTGCCATCTTGTCCTGATGGGAGAAGACAAACTGGTCAACCATCCAGTTCTCAGCCATTCGAGCTGGTGGCCCCCTACCACAGGGTCGTTTAAGAACTGTTTAAAATGTTATTATAGTATTTATCCACCTGTTTTAAGATGCCTCCAGTGCTTTTGTAAAAGTGGAGAAGTGGGATATTAGTTTCCAATAAATAAACCTACAGAATGCTTGAACGGGTGACCACAACAAATGGGATTAAATGGTGAAATGGAGAAAATGAGAAGACCATAGTCAGGGCAGAGAGCTTTAAAGCTAAGGACCACAAGCTCAAAGACAAACCAGAGAGAGTGGTTAGGAGCCCCAATAAGGACAAGGCACCTGAGACTACTTCTGAAGTACCAAGTAAATTAAGAAAATGTTGGCAGATACCAAGAAGTATTTCTCCTTTGAGGTTTCATACCCAGCTGCTATCCCGTGCTTAGATGTCTAGCTTTCCCTTTCTACAAGGCTCAGAGTTGGTTACAGAATTCAACACACGTCCCATCAGTTCACGAAGATGACCTTAAAAATGCAGAGGCAAAAATTCAATACTTAAAAGACCAGCCAATCCACCTCAGAAATAGTTTAATTAAACTTGAGGTTAATCAACCCTTCTGAAGATCTCTTGTAGTACAGAGTTACTACTCTAGTCAAAGTCCACAAATTTTAATCGTCTTAGACTGGAGAAGTTCTGCATAGGACTGAGTGCTGTTAGCCTTTCAAAAGAGAAGGAAAGATCATGTGCCTTATTGGCTGGAAGGGATACCTGCCACTCTACTCCATCACATACATATGACAATGGTGCCCTTGAGCAGGATAAGCTGATGGATTGAAGCAGAGTTACCTGTAAGAACTCAGCAGCTCTATAGATGGATTAACTAACTGTTGCAAATTACTTAACACAACAGGAGCTCTGCACCCTCAGCAGATTATGTATAATGAACAAACCACCATCCAATGAGAGACTATAGTCTACTATTCATCTTCCAAATTTTGCAGGGTGAAGTTACCTACACAAATCTTTTAACAACGTGATCTTATATTTAGATTTTACTCCGAAAACTGCGGCTATTTCTCCAGAGTTGGCCAGAGTTTCAGCACAAATCAGGCAAAGGAGAAGGCTGTGACTCAAAGCATCTGTTTTGAATGCAGTGGATTTCAGGTTCAACATCTGGCATCTCCTGTTTTAAAAAAGGATCAGGTAGTGGGTAATGTGAAAGACTTCTCTCTAAGACCCTGCAGAGGGAAAGATCTTGGGGTTGTAGTTGTATATCTTGCTGAAAACTCAGAGTGTGACAGCACTGAAAAGCCAGACTCCTTGCTGGGGATTATTAGGAAAGGAACTGAAAATAAAACAGCTAATATTATGATTCCTCACATAGATCTATGGTGTGGCCTCATCTGGAACATTGAGCGCAGTTCTGCTCACCATATCTCAAAAAGTACAGAAGAGATTATGAAGTTGGACCGTCTTTCCTATGAGGAAAAGCTAAAACATTTGAGACTTTTCCATTTAGGAAAAAGACATCTAAAGGACAACATCTTAAGAGGTTTATAAAATGGTGCAGAGGGTGAAGAACGTGGACAGAAATAACTTTTTCTGCCACACCCATAATCTATAACATAGGAGCATCCAATGAAGTTGACAGGCCATAAACTCAGGATAGAGTCATTCTTCAACAAGTAATTAACTTGTGGAATTCACTGTGCTTAAAGGGAGAAATAGGCAGATTCATGAGGCTACTCATCCATCTGTGGCTACAAGCCAAAATGATTAAAGGGAACCCCCATGTCCTGAGGCAGTGGTAGGAGACGACATGACGGGAAAGGCCTTGACCTCTACAACCTGTTTGCTGGCCACCAAGGGCAACTGATTGGCCACTGAGTGAAATGGGGTGCTCGACTAGATGAACTAGTGGTCTGATCCTACAAGACTTTCCTCTAGGAAATCCATTGCCAGTCAACGCTGACCTTGATAGACAATGACCTGACTCAGTAAAAGGCAACTTTATTTTGTGTGTGTGTGTGTGCGCAGGGCCGGCTCGAGGTGTTTCTGCACCCTAGGCAAGGCTGCCTTGTGGTGCAGATGCCAACCTCCCGGTGGGACCTGGAGACCTCTGGAGCCAGCCACCCTTTTGCTACCGCCGCCACCGCCTCCTCCCCCCCTGCAGCTGTCAGACCCAGCGAGCACGCCCCACATGTTCCTGCAGCACCCTCCAAGATGGAAGAGAGATTTCTCTCGTGCTCCGCTTCCAAAGGCAGTTTGGGAGGGGGGGGGATCCTGTCTCCAGGCGCGGGATGCTCACCGGATGCCTCTCCCCAATTAGCAAAGTGCTGACACTTGGAGAGCTGCTCACGGTCTTTTGGCGGGGGGAGAGGCACAGCTCGGTGCCCCATCCAGGGCCCAGCAATCTAGGCGAATGCCTAGTTCGCCTAGTGGGTGAGCCTGCCCTGTGTGTGCGCATGTGCCTGGAAGCCAGGGTTGACTTCTGGCGACCCCTAGTGGGGCTTGGACATTTCAGAGAGGTGGCTTGCTATTGTCTGCCTCAGCATCCCAGCCCTGGTATTCCTTGGAGGTCTCCCATCCAAGTACTTGCCAGGGTTGGCCCTGCTTAGCATCCGAGATCAGGCTTGCCTGGGCTATCCAGGTCAGGGCAGTAAAAGGCAACTTTATGAGTGTTCAGCAAGCTGAACCTAACTCATTTGGAATTTTCAAGGGTTGGCTAGAGTGCTAAATGCAAGTACAACAGGGTGATTAAAGATTGTTAGCCCTTAACTGAGTCACATTAAGGACTCTTGTATGGATTTTCTAAAGACAAAAAAGGTGGGGGTAGGGTGCTTACACAGTGAATAGCACATTAAGCCAGATTCCCTGTAAATTAGTCTAGGGGGAAAAGATTCATATTTCTGCAGCACAATTAACTCCAGCCATTGAACTAGAGTGGCCAAGGGAATGAGGTATGATCTGGGAAATGTCTGGTATAAATGCTGAGTCAGCCATGGGGAGTTTTAGGGAATACTCTTTATCTGCTACATGGGGGTATTAATACCGTAATATCAGCCTGTTTTGAGGATTGCTGTAAAACACAGCAAAGTGCTATATTTTAAAACAATATCATATCATATAACATTGTGGATATATCTGACTGGGTTTTGGCTTATGGGTGCTTGGAGTACTAGAGGTCCCTGGTTTCTCCCCCAGCTTCTCCAGTTAAAAGGATCCCAAGTTGTGCATATCGGGGAAGTCTTTTCTCTGGGTAGGACCCAGGTAGGGCCCCAACAGTAGGAGAGAGAGAAGGAGGAGGAGACTGGATTTATACTCTGCCTTTTACTACCCGAAGGAGTCTCAGAGCGGTTTATAATCCCTTCCCCTTCCCCTCCCCACAACAGACACTCTGTGAGGTAGGTGGGGCTGAGAGAGCTCTCTTGAAAACTGCCCTTGAGAGAACAGCAATCAATCAATCTAATTCATTGCGGCAGGAAAGAACTTATGACTGAGCCAAGGTTACATGGCAGGAAAGAACTTATGACTGACCCAAGGTTACACCGGCAGCTGCATGCGGAGGAGTGGGGAATCAAACCCAGTTCTCCCAGATTAGAATCCACGCTCCTAATCACTACACCAAACTGGCAGCTGCCTTCCTTTGGGTTATATAGTTTCTGTCATCCATGTACACTGATCAGAATTCACAGCATATAAAGCATGCAATGCTTACAGTCTAGCCACTGCCTTCCAATTATCAGCTACCAATGGCGTTCCATTTGTCCTGACCCACTCTCAGTTGCTGTAAATCCTACCAGGATGATGTCAGCAAAGTCAGGTGACTTCGAACTGAGACCATTCTGATGTGAGCAGCAGCTTAGCCAATCAAAATCCTTTCCCCTCGGCCTCATTTACATGCCATAATTCTATTGGGCTCTGAGAAAATCAGAGCTATGGAAGCAGAACTGGCGAGCAGGTGAAGTTTTTATGGAGAGAGCCATTTTGGGCTTGCCAAGTTTTCATTATAAAAGCTATTGGATTCCTTCCATCGGTACCCGGAACACAGCCTAAAAGTTGAGAACTGGTTGGATGCGATGCTCGAAAAGTATCAGATTGGCAGGCAGTGCATCAGACGGAGCAGAGTGCTTCCAACAAAAAGCAAGGCGAACAAAAATACATATCCCTACGGCTAGCCAAATCACAAGAAGGGACCCTCGTCTCAGCTGGAAACTCCATCTTTAAAAGACTGTATTCTAATGCTACAGCTTCTCCCCCACATGGGGAAGAAATGCCTTAGACACAGGCTGGAATCATGGCACTACAAAACCTTTTGTGGTTCACTGGAGACCCTCTGACTAAGGTATTGTATAGCCCCTGCTTGCAACATGAAAAAGCCATGCTAAATCCATGCCTCTCTCCACAACAAGCAGTCACAACAAAAAGAGAGTGAAAGAGAGACAGAGAGTATGTACTTATGCTCATATTGGTGCTTTAATTAACCCAGAAGGTATTGTTGCTAAGCAATTAAAGCAAGAAGCCGGAATGTTTGTATCAGTCCCTGGCTCGAAGAGGGAACGTGACTCTTGGGCAGACCAACCGTTGCTACAAATGCAGACCAGTCTGAATCCACTTTCAATTGGCAGGCCTCTCAGCAAAGGAACTCTTTGCCCCCCGGGGGAAAAGGCAAAGAACAACTAACAAGGAATGCACAACACTTTCCTGAAACTGTACAAGTGATGATGACAGCTAAGTTTGGGTTGCAGAGGTAAAGCATTACATGATGGCCAGGTATCAGGACTTCTGGATTTTGGTTTCCACTCCTGCCACCGAGCCCTAACCTGGATGGCCCAGGTTAGCCCAATCTCATCAGATCTTGGAAGCTAAGAAGGGTTGGTCCTGGTCAGTGTTCCCTCTAAGCTGAGTTAGTGTGAGCTAGCTCACAGTTTTTTAGCTTTCGGCTCACAAATTTTTGCCTTAGCTCAGGAAGGATGGCTCTAGAGCAAGCCAATTTATGCAGGAGCCAAATCGCTCACTCAGAACCTTTATGTCAGGAGGTCACAAAGTAGCATTTTTACTCACAAGACTCCACAGCTTAGAGGGAACACTGGTCCTGGTTAGTACTTGGATGGGAGGCCACCAAGGAAGTCCACAGTTGCAGTGCACAGGCAGGCAATGGCAAACCACTTCTCTTCATCTCTTGCCTTGAAAACTCTGTAGGGCACCAGAAGCTGGCCACAACTTGACCGTACTTTCCACTACTACCTCGCATCTGCCACCTGAGAAGAACCACTCCCCATTCCTCTGTGCTCCGGTTTCTAATACAAATGTCAGTTTCTGTGTTCTGATATTCTGTAGAAGAACCCAGAATGGTTTACACAGACAAAGAGGTGAATCTATGCAAAGAGTTATTGCTGTCATTCTCATTAGCTCCAATTGAGTCTATTTAATGCCCCACTTTTCTCCTCTGCGGGGACCCAAAGTAGCCATTTTAGCTTCACAACAATGCTGTAAGGTAGGCTTGGCTGAGAGACAGTGACTGGCAAAAGGTCACCCAGCAAGCTGTGTGGCAAATAAAGATCCTAATATAACACTCTAACCACCACCCCCAACCACAAAACCCTGTGGAGCTGATAAACAGGCTGCAACATGGGATGTAGTTAAAAAGGTGCATGCCCCCGTCCTTTTGGTGTAGTGGTTAGGAAGGAGTGCGGACTCTAATGTGGGAGAACTGGGTTTGATTCCTCTTCCACATGCAGCTGCTGATGTGAGCTCGGGTCAGTCACAAATTCTCTCAGAGCTGTTCTCTCATGAGCAGTTCTCGAAAGATCTCTCAGCCCCACCTAACTCATAGGATGTCTGTTGTGGGGAGGGGGAGGGAAAGGAGATTGTAAGCCGCTCTGAGACTCCTTCTGGTAGTGAAGGGCGTATAAATCCAATCTCCTCCTCCTCCTCCTCCTCCTCTACACTCACCTCACCGAGCACAGCTTTAGCCATCTGTAAGCATCCTGAGCATCTCCACTCTATATTTTTTTTTTAAAAAACCTCAAGATTCTAGTCCTCATAGCAGCTGGGAAGTCAGGCTTGAAAATGTATAGACAACACCTGGTGAAACTCCTCAAGACTCAGTACAAAGCAAGGTGAGCTGGCTGCCCCAGAGAATGGATCTTTGGATGCCATTAAGGATAACAGAGATAAAGTTTCTTAACATTTAAAAAGAAAAGGATAACAGAACAAGAGGCAGAGATATTTCTCTTATGGGGTGCACTATGAGGTTCTCCTGCACAGCTTCCATTCAGTGAGGTTCCCCCCCCCACCAAGACCTTTGCAAGAGGAGCCATGTTAATTAGTGGTCCTTCCCACATTACTAATATTTCTGGTGATCAGGGGAGTGGGGGGGGGCTTTAGTGTTCTGAAAAACTCTACCTATGACACCAGAAGGAAAACCGGTTATGCAAAACAAGTGCCAGTATGCCAGCTGGGGTAGGGCTGTGACTCAAAGACAGAACATTCACCTTACCATGCAGCGGGTCCCAGGTTTTATTACCAGCATCTTCAACTGAAGTATCTCAAGGAGCAGATGGTGAGGAAGACCTTTGTCTGCCTGAGACCTTGGAGAGTCACTGATGGTTGGGGGAAACTATGCCCAGCTAGATGGACCAGTGGTCCGGCTCCAGTATAAAACAGGTTAACATTCAATTTGATTAACTGTCCAATATATACCAGTGTGGTGTGATGGTTCGAGTGTGGGATCCAGGTTTGAATCCCCACTCTGCCACAGAAGTTCTCTGGGTCACCTTGGGCCACTCCCACGCACCCAGCCTAACCTACCTCAAAGGGATGTTGTACGGATAAAATGGAAGAGAGGAGAATCATGTAAGCTGCTTTGGGTCCCCAACTGGGGAGAAAGGTGGTGTCTAAAATAAAATCTTAAGAAAAAATTATATTAGCACTGAGAGAAACTAAATTCTGTGTTGCCCTTCCTTTGCGTAGAATTTCGAGCCTCCAATTTGGGCAGAAAGGTCTAGCAACAGCATAAAAATTCTCCCTCCCACTTTTCCAAGTATGCTTGACTCAAGAAGTTCTCACCCATGAAGTTCAGTGGATGGTTTTGAGCTAGCTACTGACCTACTTGACAATAGGATAACGTGGAAGGGGAAAGGAACCCTTAAGTTTGTCGCACTGAGCCACTGGAAAGAATTCCAGGATGGATGGATTGACTCCCAACGCCAGACCATGAGATACAAGTCCCAACTGGGGTTTGCCAGTCTTTGCACTTGGACTGAAGCGATTCACCCAGCCAAAAACATGTCTAAATAGCCCTTGACACTAACCTCCCCCAATCCAAGTACTCTGAAACATCAGGAACCTGGAGCTGGTACAGTCAGGTGATAAAAACCACATGAGGCAGCCAATTGGGTTATATGGTGTTACTCCACAAATAAGAAGCTGCGTTATATAGATTCAAACCAATGGCCCATCTAGTCCAGCACTGTCTGGTCCCACTAGGGGTACCCAAAGCACTCCAGAGTCTGAGAAGAGCCTTTCTCAACCCTGCTGCCTGATACCCTGTTAAGTGTGCACAGCCAGTGTGGTGTAGCAAGTAAAATGTTGGATCTAAGAAACCCAGGTTCAGATCCCCACTCTGTCATGGAAGCTTGCTGAGTGACCGTGGGCCATTCACATACTCTCAGCCTAGCCTACCTCAAAGGGCTGTTGTGAGGGAAATATGGAGGACAGGAAAATGATGTGAGCTGCTTTGGGTCCCCACTGGGGAGAAAGACAAGGAAGGGTAGAACTGAAGAAATGTCTACAGTCTCTCAAATAAGCTACTTTTGTGGAAGTGTAGAGTAAGTAACCAAGTAACTTGACTCTAATTTAGAGCAAATCGGTGTGCATTCTTTAACTAGGAAATCTGGATTTGGCACCAATTGGAATAAATAAAGGAAAAATGAAAGATTTTGCAGATAGGACTTAAAATTGTACAAGGTTTTTTCCTTGGCTCTAACAAACAGCCTTCTACATAATTTGAACACATCAGACCAGGAGAAGATAACAAAGGGAAAGATATTGGGGGGGGGGATACTTCCAGCCTTATATCATGGGGACTAGATACTTAAGAAGATGCTGAAATTCTCAGGACCTCAAGTTCTGCACCAAAGACCACATTCTGAGATAATGTGGCAAACCTACAGACATGTGAAAGAGACGCCATTCTCATCTAAGTAAGAACACAAAACTGGCCTTGATGCAGAGATTTAAGAAACTCAATATTCTGATCACCCTGGGTGATGAAGTACAGCTATTTAAGAACTCAAGGGTTTCTACTAAAGTATTTCTTTAGCCAGGTCTTGATGAATATAATATCTTGTCCCAGGGTGATAGAGAATACTAGTTTTCACATGGCCATGGCCTGATCCATGAGACTCCATAAGATTGAAGAAATTGTGCTAGCTTGCCTCCTCAAATCAAATGCATCAGAGCATCTGTCAGGCAATAATTCATGGGATTTGCATGGTCTAATTCCTCTAGCAGACTAGACTGAGGGGGAACGAACAGTATGCCCTGCTGGAGGATACCCTGAAATGCAGAGTGTCTGCATGCTCCCCGCCGCCCCCCCTTTAAAGCTTTACCCTCCAGCTCCACAACTCATTAGCAGCAACTCCCAATTTTCAATCTAAATATCTCAGCAAATGTCCCTTGATTAATACTGTAGGTAACTCCCTCGCACCACATATCCTTGTGGCAAGGCTGCTTTGGAGGCTAGAGGCCCAAAGGAGCTAAGTGACTTTCCCAAGGTCACACAGGAAGCTTGTGGCAGAAGAGGAGCCTGTAACATTCCCATGCCAGATTAGCAACCCTGATCTAGCTATTAGACTTCAGAGGCTGCCGAAAGCCACCCTGACCCCTAAGACATTCCCTTGGAGAACTCTCTCACCCCACTCAGGCTTTAACACAAACACCAATATATGAAGGTAAATCACATGATTTGCCTGCCCTCTGTGGGCAGGACTCCTAAAATTTTGTCACCCCCTCCTCCCCTCCAAGTAGCCCTGGCTGTGAGATGCTCCTTTTATCTTGTCCCCCTCCTAAATCCATGAATAGGTAGGGAAAAGGCTACCAAATGCACAGAAGGAGACTATTAAAATGAGGCACATGGATGGAGAAGCAGAGGGGGACGAGGACAGATCTCTGGCTTAGCAAAAAGCCTTTTCCATGCTGTTACAACAGTTCATCCTTTTCCCTTGAGGCAAAAGAAAAGATCGAGACTTGGGGATGTGCTCTGGAAACCACTTAACCCAAATCCATTCCATAACACACACACACACCCCATTGAAATACCACAGTGAAATCCAAAACAGGTCTACTCAGAAGCCTACTGGTCTATCCAGTGAGCCTTACTCCCAGGAAAAGCATCCTTAGGGTGGCACTGGGAGTTGTTCCAGGAGATCAAAGAGTAACAGAAGATGAGATGTTTACCCCCCTCTCTTCCTTTTGCAGCCAAGTGGGAATTCTAATGGTGTTAGTGAGTATGCAACCTTAGGGCTACATTGGCTGCCTTTATTCTCAGGGCATTCTCTGAACCACCACTCTTGGCCCTAGAATCTGGCTGCCAGATGGGGAACATCCACGCAGTAAGGTGGAAAGAAATGCCTCTGAGCACGTGCAGGGTCCATTTCATCAGCACCAGGTTGTCATAGCCAATCCCAAACACTGAACAGTAGGGGAAAGACTTTTTTTGCAACAGAGGTGGTTGTTTTCAGGAAGGTTTGAAACCCAGCATCTCTGCCTAGAGAAACTAAGCGGTGGGTTACTCTGGATTAAACAAATGAGGGGTACATTCGGATGATCTCTTGTGGTGTGGAGCTTGAGCACATGCAAGACACACTTGTGTCGCCCCCCCTCCCACCCTCTTAGGGTGGATGGAACAGCCTGGGCCCTGTCTCCCCCTCCCACCTCCCCCCAGCTGCCAGCCCTGGGGAATCTCAGTCCATCTGCCTCTCCATCCTTCAAATCCTTTCCTCCTATTTCAGCATCCTCCATAAGGCCCCCCCGGGCTGAGCAGAGGCACCACAGGGGGACATGAAGACCACTTTGCGGGCAAAAAAAACAACACCACAACCAGAGGCAATCACAAAGCCATCCGCACTTATCTCGGCCTTGAAGTAGCCGCATCCTCCTCCTCCTCCTCCTCCCCCCACCTCAATCTCTGGCTTTAGGCAAACGTGGGGTGGGGGGAAGGATGCTAAGGGAGCAGCGCCCCATTCCAGATGGAGCAAATCAATCAATGCATCCCTACTCACATCTTTCACTTTGAATTACACACTCCTCTCTCTGTCCTACCATTCCCTTCAGCCAGGTGGAAGAAGATGGGAGGGGGTGGGGGAAGGTTGCTGTTAAGGGAAAAGGAGAAGGCAATCCCCCTCCCTTCTCCCAGCACTCTGCACCACCATAGGTCAAAACCACAGCAGCCTACCTTTTGCCTCCTCCACTCTGTGTGGGTGAGGGTGTGATGGTGAAACCGACTGAAGCACCAGATATGGGGGACGGGGACGGGAAGATGCATGCATCCCTCCAGCAGCAGAAGCGCGAGGCTGCGCCAATCCCCCC
>NW_015161002.1:40071-42874 GCF_001447785.1 Gekko japonicus
CCCACCCCTTTGCAGCCCCGTAACCTTCCCCTCCCCGTTCCCCGTTCCCCCTCCTTACCTCGGTCCGGTGCCTTCCCCTCGCTGCCGACGATCCAGAGAAAACAAAAGCGCCCGCTCCGTCAGCCGGGCAGGCCGGTCTCCATCTGGCTGATCACCGCGCTCCCCGGACAGAAGGAGCAGCGGCGGCGGCGGCAGCTCGGAGGAGGCGCATCCTCGCCGGCCAAGGCGCGGCGCACGCAAAGCCAAGCGAGGCAGAGATGGAGCGGAGAGGAGGATCCTCGCAGTGCCAGCCCCGGATCGGCCCTGCAGCCCCCACCGCAATTCGGATCGGCTCCTCCTTCTCCGGTGCCGCAGGCTTTTGGCCGGTCTGTCCCCCCCGCCCGCGCGCCCCTGTTCTCCAGCCGGTGTCACTCCGGGGACGGACACGCCCTGAGCCAGGGGGGACTTGGAACTGCCTCGGGCGGAGCGGAGGACCAGCCTCTTAAAGGCGAAGTGTCCCTGTTTGCATGGACAGGGCTGCTGCCCGGCCGGAAGCGTTCAATCCAAGCCTAACGAAATGGCAGGACCTAGGAGGAACTGAGAGGTTGAGGAACCCTGCGCCGGATCAGACCAGTGGTCCATCTAGTCCAGCATGCTGTTTCAAAGAGCGGCCAACCCGTTCCCCCTGGAGGGTCAAACAAACGGGCATAGAGGCCGAGGCCTTCCCTGCTATTGCCTTTCACCACCTGCATTCAGAGGTTTGCTGCCTCTGGATATGGAGGCTTCCCTTCATTCACCATGGCCAGTAGGTACTGATGGACCTCTCCTCCATTAATCTGCCTTTTTAAAGCTATCTGTGTTCACGGCCCATGGATAGCCCAGGCTAGCCTGATCTCATCAGATCTCGGAAGCTTAAGCTGTGTGGGGCTGGCCCTAGAATCATAGAATCATAGAGTTGGAAGGGACCTCCAGGGTAATCTAGTCCAACCCCCTGCACAATACAGGAAATTCACAAATACCTCCCCCCCAACACCCCCAGTGACCACTGTTCCAGGCCCAGAAGATGACAAAAAACCTCCAGGATCTGGCCTGGAGAAAAATTGCTTCCTGACCCCAAAGTGGTGATCAGCATTTCCCTAGGCGTGTAAAAAAGAGCCACAAAAACTGAGCACTGATGTAACCCTCCCTGGTTAGTACTTGGATGGGAGACCACCAAGGAAGATCAGGGTTGCTACGCAAAGGCAGGCAATGGCAAATGACATCTGAATGTCTCTTGCCTTGAAACCCTACCGGGTCATCATAAGTCAGTTGTGACTTGATAGCACTTTCTACCATTTTCACCATTCTCATGGCAAATCAAAGGGAATTTTAAAGCATGGTTAGGCAAGTTGAAAGATCAGCATGGAACAGGACAAGATAAAGCGAGGATGGGAACAGTACACTGAAGAACTATACAGAAGAGATGAAGGGATGGCAGATTCCTTCAGAAAATAATATTTTGAAGGAGAAGCTGCAGTTTTAGAAAGTGACATGAAAGCTATACTCAAAGCATTTGGGGGAAACAAATCACCAGGAGCAGATGGAATATCAATGTTGGTATTTCAAGCCACAGAAATGGAGTCCATCAAAATCTTAACAGGAATATGCAACAGTGGAACACAACAGTGGCCCACAGACTGGAAATGCTTGATCTACATTCCAATTCCAAAAAAGGGAGACATCAAAGACTGCAGCAACTATGGATCATCGCATTAATTTCTCATATGAGTAAACTGTGACTCAAAATCTGACAGCAAAGACTGGTACCATATATGGAATAAGAAATTCCAGATGTTCAAGCTGTATTCAGAAAAGGAAGGGGCACTAGAGATCATATCGCAAACTTATGTTGGTTACTGGAGCATACGAGAGAATTTCAGAAGGAAACCAGCTTTTGTTTCATAGATTAAAAAAAAAAGCTTTTGACTGTGTGGATCATGAAAAGTTATAAGTTGGTTTTAAAAGAAATGGGGGTGCTACAACATCTGATTATTTTGCTGTGCAACCTCTACTCTGGACAAGAGGCTACTGTTTGGACAGAATATGGAGAAACAGAATGGTTTCCAAGTGGCAAAGACAAGGATTCATTTTATCTCCCTATCTATTCAATCTGTATGCTGAACATATAAGATCCCTTCCAGTTTGGTTTCCAACCAGGCCATGGGACAGAGACGGTCCTGATCTCCATAGGCATCTGGATCGAGGCGGTATGGCAGTGTTGATGTTGTTAGACCAGTTGGCAGTGTTGATGTTGTTAGACCAGTTGGTAGCGTTCGACATGGTCGACCATCAACTACTGGTCCACCACCTCGCCGATACCGGGATACAGGGGTTTGCCTTACAGTGGCTCTCCTTGTTCCTTCAGGATTGGGGACAGAGGGTGGCAGTTGGGGAACAACTGTCCAGAAGGCGGAGCACCCCAAGGTGCAGTGCTTTCCCCAGTGCTGTTCAACATCTATATGCGCCCCCTCGTCCAGATTGCCCAGAGACATGGGCTGGGTTGTCATTAATATGCTGACGATACCCAGCTCTATCGGTTGTTGGACGGCCAGTCAGATTCTAGTCCAGGAGATCTGGACCTGGCATTGAAAGCCGTGGCTAGTTGGCTTAGACTGAGCCGATTGAAATCCTGTGCTTCAGTCAGAGCAGTCTAAGATTAGGGATCCCTCTCCCGACCTACGATGGGGCGCCGTTGGTGCCAGCGCCGGAGGTTAGGAGATTGGGAGTGCTCCTGGACACCTCCGTAACGATGGAGGCCCAGGTAGCAGCCACTGCAAAGTCAGCC
>NW_015161002.1:45527-47162 GCF_001447785.1 Gekko japonicus
TAATGTAAGTTATGTTTAAATAGTATGATTTATACTGACTGATAGTTTTAACTGGAATTGTAATGTATGTTTATTATGTTGTTAGCCGCCCTGAGCCTGCTGAATGGTGGGGAGGGCGGGATATAAGTGTAAATAATAAATAAATAACAAAAAATAAATAAATAAGGAAAAGTGGATTCGATTTAGATGAAGGCGAAGTGAAAATTGGTGGAAAGATATGCAGATGACACCACATTACTGGCAGAACATAGTGAAGACTTTAAATGACTACGGATGAAGGTTAAAGCAGAAACTGCCAAAGCAGGATTGCAGCTGAATATCAAGAAGATGAAAGTTATATAACTTTTAGGCTGACAAAGAAACTGAAATTGTTAAAGATTTTCTATTTCAACCAAAAAGGTGGCTGCCACCTAGATTCAGAAGGAAATTGAGAGTAGGAAGGATCTAGAAGGGGCTATGAGGGAGCTAGAAAAGATCCTTAAGTATATTCTGAATTCTATTGTACTTTGTTCCCATTATGATAAGACAAGAGTCACGGGGGTGTGGGGGAGCATAATGCTAGGGAAAGTTGAAGGCAGCAGGAAAAGAGGAAAACCCAACATGGGATGAATTGATTTAATAAAGAAAGCCATGGCCCTCAGTTTGCAAGACCTGAGCAAGGCTGTTAAGGGTAGGTCATTTTGGAGGTCATTAATTCCTACAGCACCATTAAGCCAGAAGTGACTTTATGGCACCTAATTAGGGCTGCCAAATCCCCCCGGGGGGGCGGAAAATCCCCCGCCCCAGAGGCCCGTTCCCAGATGCCGGGAATCGGGCCCCGGGGGGAACCCCACCCTGGCGTGCGCGTCACAGGGCAGTGACGTCATGACGCCGGGCACGCTGGGGGCGGGGCCACGGCCATACAAGGGAGTCCCCCGCCGGCGAGGTAAGTCACAGTTGGCAACCCTACACCTAATGTACACATATGCTCATGGCCATCGCTACCTCTACTGGCACAGTGAATTCCTTAATTACTTGCTGAGTAAAGAAGTACTTATTTTCATCTGTCCTGAGCCTATTTCCCAACAACTTCATTGAGTGCTCCTGAGTTCTAGTATTATGGGGGAGAGAGAGAGAAAGAGCTCTCCCTATCAACTTTCTTCACTATATATATAATTTCATAAACCTCTCTCACAGGGGTTCCAACATTTTTGAGCCTGCAGACACCTTTGGTTTTCTGACACAGGGTGGTGGGCACTGACACAAAATGGATGCCAAGGAACTGGAGTGAACTACAAAATGGCCACCACAGTTTACCTTCAGTCACACAGTAATGATCTTTGTGATGTGGTGGTAGCTGCTGCCAAAGCAATACTTTTGAAAATCTACACAGCCAATCAGATCTCCAATGGCCAATCAGAAGCAAAAGTGCCACCTGGCCCCACCCACTTTCTACAGACACTTGACAGGCACCAGGAAATCTCAGCGGGTGCCCTTGGGTGCCATGTTGAGGACCTCTGCTGTATCATGTTTACCCTTATCTGGGTTTTTTCTAGGCTCAAAGACTCAGACTTTCCTCATAGGAAAAGCCCTTCAGCCCCCAAATCATCTTGCTTGCCCTCCTTTGTATTTTTCCAGCTCTGCCATATCCTTTTA